>NW_020664980.1:18042148-18084648 GCF_002925995.2 Terrapene triunguis | reverse complement strand
ATACTCTGGGAAGTTATAGTCTTGGTCCCTGGCTCAGTGCTTTGCTGTGTCAGAGCTATCACTCTGAACATTACTCCTCCCAGTCCAGTGCCAGCGAGTTGCCTTGTGGCCCAAGAGGAATTCCCCTGAATTCCCAGGCAAACACTCTTCATTAGCCTGCAGTTAAGAGTGAAAGATTCGTATCACTCACTTCAGCCAAAAATCCCTTAAAGGAATGTTGTAGTTTTCTTTTAACTTACCCCCAGGTTCATAGACAAGCCTTACCCTGGGTCAGCCCCTGAGCTGTAAAACTTCAGCCGGCTAGGCTTGGTTTTGGCTAGCGTTGGTGGTGGGGTTCATTGAGAAGAACACATGTTGCAAATATTCCCCTCTCCTGTGGTCGTGAATTGTTCTCAAATGGATTTGATATTTACGAATTTATTCACCATTATTTCCTATTCATTTAATGGAAAGCCTCAGGCCTTTGGAAGCTCATAGGCCTTTGCCCTTTGGCTGCAAATATCCATATTCGCCTATGAGGCATGTGTATATTAGCCTGGTCTTTATGCTGTCCAGCTCAGAGTTAGATTTCTACACTGAGTACAAAATGTTAGGAAACGCACAGCAGACATCTGCAGTTGCCCCAAGGCAACGTGGGAATGTTATGGTATTACCCTTGTGTTAGTTATATGGAGGGACGGGGAGAGAAATGCCTATGTGGCACCCATACTTGTTCATTTGCATGGAATCTACATGAAAGTCTACAAAAGTAGCAAAATGCAAATTTTTCTTACAAGGCCAAATCGGATAAATCAGGTCTGAAATTTGTAGTGTAAATCTTATAAATATGGTGAAAAGTGAAAAGCCAGACAGTTTTTGAGCTCCATATCTCTGAAATTCTGTGCGTAATTTGTCCCAGACTTTCCCCCAAAATTCTACCTTGGTATAAGATTGCGGCATTGGACATTTCCGGTGTGTGAAAATCGGTCTTATAATGGGAAGACCAATGAAACTTCAAATGTTAGACCCCATATATTGCAGTGGTTAGATGCTCAGCCACAGGTTGGTTGAGGCTTTTAATAGAGCAGATGTTTCTTGAAACAAATAGTAGGTCATTGTTGCTGTATATCTTTTTATAACAGTCATGCTATTAGATCTAAATTTGCAAGTGAGATGCTATTTCCTACTGTACAGGACAGAACTTGGAATAGCTCCTAATATAGCAGTTTTGATGCAGCAAATTTCAGTATGATATATGTCTATGTATGTGTCTACTAAGTAATATATTGGAGAGAAATAGGTCACTATTAGTGGATAGTGGTGTACATAGGATAACTTATTAGCAATATGTCGGGGCAGATACAAATGAAACTGAGATGCTGGCTACCTCTGGCATGCTGCAAATTTAGAAGAGATCAACAAGATACAAAAAGAGAGGGAGGTTGTTGTGGCCTTAGGGGAAATGCAGAAAACACAAAGAAAAGGACACCTCTTCTCCTTTTCTTTCTGGATGTAATAAAATATGCAGACTGGAGTTATTAATTCGTTGCCCCTGTTGTTTATAATGGGCATTTATGGCATTGTATCCTATAGTTAGTCTTCACTTTACAGGCAAGAATTTTAACTGTGAACTGGAAATACATGTGTGTGTGTGTGTGTGTGTGTGTGTGTACATATTTTCTGTGTATTGTCCCAAATATAAAAATGATATCAACACCCACCACCGCCTGTCTGGATTTCAGCTTATGAGTCTCTCTGATTAAACGCCACAGCAAACTCTTGTCACTTTCAGCTTCTGTCTTATTTTTCTGAGTGTTGTAGGTAAATGACACAAAATGAACAGGCCTCAAGAAAGCAAACCGAGAGCCATAAATGAGGAACAGGAACTCAGGCCCAGAGCGCATATGCTAAGAACCCAAGTACATTTGTTCTAAGAAATATTTAAAGATGAGAGAAAATGACCAGGTATTGCTGAGATTAGTCAGAGAGCACACGTTAATACATTTTTTATTGAGAAAAGGAAATCATGTCTAAATAAAACATATGGTTTTAAAAAATCATCTCTGCCTCAGAGATTAAACATACTATTTCTTTACTCTGGCATCTAATTTCACCAAGGTAGCTGAAGCTTACAGGTGTCTTTGAGACCTTTCTGAACAGTGGGTATATAGCGACAGAGTCCTGTGGCCACAGGACTCTTTGTCGCTTTTTACAGATCCAGACTAACACGGCTACCCCTCTGATAGTAGGTATATAGAGGATTTCATGGGGTTTTGTTGTTTTTATTTATATACACCTCTACCCCGATATAATGCTGTCCTCGGGAGCCAAAAAATCTTACTGCGTTATAGGTGAAACCGCGTTATATCGAACTTGGTTTGATCCGCTGGAGTGCACAGCCCGGCCCCCCTGGAGCACTGCTTTACCGCGTTATATCCGAATTCGTGTTATATCGGCTTGCGCTATATCGGGGTAGAGGTGTATTTATTTATTTTATTCTCTGGTTTAGTTCCATAAACCATTAATGGCAAGTGAGACTACAGTGTTTTTTAATAAGTTCATATGCGAAATATGCAGCAGGGCAAGATGTTTATCTAGACAGTACATTTAAATCTTTATTAAATACACTTGGAAACAGAGAATTTATCATACCATAGTTCAGACTTGGAATCTGTGTAGTCTAGTGTGCTGCTTCCAGCAGTGGCCAATATCTGGTGCTTTGGGGGTGGGGGGTGGCGAAGCTTGTATTTATGCATGCGCTTATCTAGCATCTTCCTCCTGAGTGAAATTCTGTCCGTGAGATGGGAGTCGGAGGACCCTTCCTTGTCCATGTGGCAATTTGCTCATAGTCTGAAGCTTTGGGTTTGCTTACTCCTATCTTTAGCATGAAGTTCGACAACTGATTAAACAGACCTTTCTAAGATCAAGTTATGGTTTCTTAATATTCTTCTACGGGCATAAGGCTGAGCACTACCAACTACTTGATGGCAGGTGCAAATCAAATAGTGAAAGCATCTGGTTGGAAGGATGGCCTTGTGGTTAAGTTGCTGGTCTGGGTCTCAGAAGACATGGATTTTAATTTCTGGCTCTGCTACAGATTTCGACTGGGAGTTTGTACAAACTGCGTAACCTCTCTGAGCCTGAGTTCTGTTGTATCAAGCAGACAAGGTTCTAACAAGCTTCAACAGGACTTCATTTTTACAGTGGAAACCTCTTTACCAAGCTGCTGCTGCACCCTCTGTAACTCTCACCCAGCCTCCTCAACTCCTCCCCTCTCCTTCCTGTTTCCTGTCCTTTACAAGCAGCATCTAAACACCACAAGTTCCCAATCTGCTGCTTGTAGGTTGTATCGCTTTATCTTGGCTGCTAAGATTGTAAACACTTCGGGGCAGGGCCAGTTTCCATGTGTCTGTGCTCTCACCTAGTACGGTGAGGCTGAAGTGTGCTAGGTGCTACAGTAACACACATAATAACAGTCTTAACAAAGGCACAAGCACTGTGATTTGCACCTGCAGTTTGTTTTGTGAGTACAAAAATGCAGATGGAAATTTGGTAGGCAATACTAGTGAGCACTTTCTAACCACTCAGTGTCATATGGGACAAGAAGTGTCACTTTTCACTTTATCATTTGCTTTGCTGCTACTGATGAATTTTTTTTCCTGGTGTGGCATAATATTAATGTTTTTCTCTGATGGCTTCCAAGCCTGGGGGTCAGAGCTCATGTTTCACCGCACGAGACACCCCACCATAAATCTCCTTAAATAATACAGAAGGCTGGAAAGGGTCACTGCAGAAAAAGCCAGCCAGTCTGAACGAAGTGGCATTGATGCATGGCAGAAGAAAGAGCTTGGATTTGGGCTGTGCTGGGTGGGTACTGTTTAGAGGACAGCTTTCATGGACAGAGGAAGGATATGCTTTGGCTTTCTTGTGAAGAACCCCTGTGCTCGATTGCAGTCAACCACCAAACTTTCTTGAGGTAGAGCTCCATTGTGCTTCTTGACTCAAAGCTTCGTTAATATTTTTAATCCTCAAAATTATAAATCAGATTGAGACTAATCCTGTAGCCTCTGCACACGCAGAACGCCCGTAGATTTAATGTTCTGTTTGTGCAGCATTTTTAGTACTGCACCCATTGTTTGGCAATAAATCTGCTTTGCTTTACCTTGCATGATTTGTATTTATACCACTTTTTGTGCTGGCAGGACAGAAGTAATTCATAGCTGCCCATAACACAATCTGTGCAGTACATAGCAATTTCTTGCTTCACAATGTACATAGAGGTTATTTTATGGCATTTGCACAAGACCATGGGGATGAGCAAGCCACAGAATCATTGATAAACATTTAAAAAAATAAATAGTAGCTTTTTCAAGTTATTTGGAAACTGTCTGTTCCTCTGATAGTTTTAATAATGATAGAAATAACCATAATTTCTTGGCACAAATGGCTAAATTCCTCTGGATGTCCTACCAAATTTATAAAGATCACAGTTATAAAAAATAAGGCAATACACCTTAATATAGGCCATGCTACATGGTGGTATGGAGGGCTATAAAGCTTTTATCATCATGTGTTTGGGATAACTACAGTACTTGCAAGTGATGACTGAGTTATAGACACAAATGGGAGTGAAAACTTCCTAGGAGATGAGATATCTCTCACTCACACTCGCACACACCATTGCATTTTGATGCCACTTATTTGTGTCTCCTCTTTTTTCTGCAAGTGACACATTATGTGGAATTGAACTGTTGCACCTTTCCCTAGTGGTGCCTTGAGGAAGAGGCTCTGCAGAACCAATCAGTGGCCTTTGGTGTAACTCCTTGGAGGTCTGTAGGGTTGGTTTCTAGCTGGTACCTAATTACAGTAAGTGCATCTGATCCTAGTTAGGCTCAGCACCTGAAAGAAGAGCTCTTGGGGAAAGAGACAGGGATCTGCTCATCAGAAGTCTAGACAGGGTGCTTACAGAGCAGCACAGTATCTTTGAAGGACAGTGTTTGTGAGTCAGGCCAAGGGCAAGCAGAGGGAGAAAACCATAGTGGGGGGGGGGGGATAGAGAGGAGGCAGAATGGAGAGAAGAAGAGACCAAGAAGCTAAGGAGAGACCATCTAAACATGACCTAGTTTGTGGTTAGGGGGAAGTGATATTCCATCCTATTCAGATGCAGGCAGAGGAGGGGTGATGCCCCCTTTCTGGACCAGCTCAGGCAATGTAGGAGAGGCATGGGGCTAAAACCCCATGAGAGGGAGCATGGGACATGCCCCTCAGTACCTCTTGCTTCACTTGCTCGTGACCTGGCAAAATATCACTCAAGCAGCTACGCAGAACTTCGGTGCTATGAACAGAGAGGAATCAGAGCAGAAAACATCTAGAGTCCTCAGGCACTTCTCTTTATTTTGGTGTCTCTCTTCCCTTCCCTTCCCTTCCCTTCCCTTCCCTTCCCTCTCTCTCTTACATGGTAGGTAACTAGCTCAGTGAACGGGCCCCTTTGCTGTATTGTTGACAATTTGGGGTCTGATCCTGGAGTCTTTTCGCATCCAGACCCCCCAGTGACTGCAGCGGGAGCTCGCAACACGGAAGGACAGCAGGGGTCTTAGATCAGTACATGCTGTTGTGTATTATATGGGGCTGTGGAGAACCTGAGCACAACAGGAATCAGTGCAGGACAGTGTTAGCCTTAACTCAGGGTTCCCCGGCACGTGCTGGTTGATTTCATGCCTTTAACAGTAATGGTATATCTACAGCTATATATCCAATACATACTTGCACATTCCCACGGATTAAAGGTGCTATATAAGAGCTAGATATTAATGATTATTTACAGATTGCTACTTTAACCTGCTGCTGGTTCTGAAGCCGCTAGTTATGGTTGTGTGGAACCATTGCAAAACCAGCTTTCCTGTTCCCATTAATTAACATTAGAAAATACATTACTCTGAGTACACACCTAATAACCCAAGGAAAATAGATTAGCCTAATGCTGTATACTTATAAAGATCCGTTTTGATAGGATTTTAAATGCAAAACCTCTTGCTTGTAATCAACAATTGCTGCTACTCATTTTATTTTTTTTTTTGCATCTTAAACTAAAACATCTATTACGCAGGCCACCTGTGGTGATAAGTGAAGAGGCTCTGTGAAATTATTTTAAACACTACCAATTCACTAAAAGTGTGTATTTATTCCTTGTATTTGCAAGCTTCACATATAATTTCACTCCCATACTTATTTGCACTATAATATCAAATTACTCTTAAACTGTTTTTGTGTAAGATGTCTGCCTTAAAAAAAGATGCATTTGACTATAGTGTGTCCTCCCCCCACCCTTCCCTGCTCATTTAAAATACTTTTACTTTACTTAAATGCTGTTGCAGGTGGTGTATGAATGGCAGGCGGATCTAACCCTCCTAAGTAATCTATTGCAGATGAGATAGTGAAGCTGTCACTTAGGATGTTATGGTATGAAATGAAACTTGAAACAACTCTCCGCCGGAGAATAAGGAAGTGTTCGTTAAAGATGCAGCTCCTAAAAAATAAATAGCAGAGCCAGCTTACTTATAGGGGCAAATCCTGGGTAACATGGGGATTAGGACAGGGGATCTTCACTGGAATGGGGGGAGGAATCTTCCCCCAAAAGCTATGGCTGCTCTGACTTTCCAGTGCAGGCTCAGGGCTTTTGCCCTGGTTGTGCCCCTGCCGTGTGTGTGTGTGTGTGTGTGTGCGCATGCGGGCATGCAGATAGAAGGGCAGGTCGCTGCTCGTACTCCCCCCAACCCTCTCTCTGTCTGCATGGAAGGAGCAGGGCTTTATGCTACATCCTCACAACCCGCCATGTAGGATCCTGGCTTCCTGCTCTCCCATTGGGGTGGAACGGCATTACATTTGCTGACTGGATGAGCCCGTTTCAGCTGTGGGCGGTGCCAAGAATTGCTGCAGGGTGCTGAGAATTTGGGCTGGCAAAACTCAGTGGCAACACTGCTACTTTGGGAAACGATCCGAGTGTTTATCTCCAAGTGTTGCTATCTGCTTCTCAGAAGCACCTCAGAGAATGATGGCTCCGTTTTCCCCCCTAAGTGCTAAAAGTGACAGGAACTTAAATCTCTTCAGTGCCTTCCTCTGCTTAGAGGGGTAGGGGGCAGAACGGATGAAAGTGGCAATCCCTGATAGCAGCGCCTCCAGAACGCCAGCCTCTGCACGGCAGTGGCCTTACATATTTCTGTAATGAGTAAGAAAAATTGTTTTATGGTAGTTTAATAAAGCAGGAGACAAATGTTGCCCCTGTGCAAAGGGACTGAATTACACACTTCATGAACCAAATTAGTACCACAACGCTTTGCTTTGTTCGAAAGGTGATATGCATTTATGGGCCCATTTTTCAGCAAGATAAATATGACACACGCCAAGACTTCCCTGAAGTAAATATTGTAAATAATAAAAGACTCTGCCAAGGAAAGCTGAAAAATGACTTAATCCTCACCCATTTATACTGCAATGCCAAAACGCCACTGACCGAATTGTATAACAAACTGCCCATTTAATCAGCTCTCCTTAATATTACAGCACAGGTTCACAGCGTTTCCAGGGATATTCAATATTCCTTGGTTTAATTGTTCAGCATTTGATTTGAAACATAATGCATGTGCACACTGGAATATTTTATACCATTAGAGTACTGAATTAGTCCCATATGTTTTCTGACTGGCTGCATTTCACATTTGTTTTACAAATGAATTCATTTACTCTTTTGTTTAAATATTTTGTCAAAGCAGTTTGTCTTTCTGGAGCGTTCTCTGCTTTATTTTTATGTCTGCTTTGCTGCAAATGTTTGCCAATTTCCCTAGGACATAAGGATTGATCAGCCCCCAGGTCCGTCTAGGCCAGTGTCTGTCTCTGACAGTGGCCAGTATCAGCTGCTTCAGAGGAAGGTGTGAGGACCCTGCAGTGGGCAGATGTAGGATAATCTTCCGCTCGCTTTGTTTTTTGTTGTGATGGTCAAAAGTATAATTGGGTTCAGAAAAGTACTAGATATATTCATGGAGTAGGTCCCGCAATGGCTATCATCCAAGATGGTCAGGGGTGCAACCACATGCTCTGGCTGTCCCTAGACCTACGACTGCCAGAAGCTGGGAGGGAAAGAAAGAGGTGGATCACTTCAACTGCCCTGTTCTGTACACTCACCTGGAGCTCTGCTTCTGGCCACTGTCTGAGACAGGATACTAGGCCAGATGGACCCTCTCTGATCCAGTATGGTGGTACTAGAGTTATATCCTTAAACCCTGAAACATGAGCTTTAATGCCCCTTTGAAAATAACACCATTAACTGTGAGAGCTTTGGATAGTCTTGTCACGAAACCTGCTCCACCGCGACTAGTACATCAGGGAGTTCAGTCTGTTGACTAACCCTTATAACTTCAGCAAGTCTCCCATACGAATGGGTATGGATGGATTGCTTTCCTTTGCAGTGTGTGAGTGCGGGTCACTTGCCAGGATTATCTGGGCATATCTCATTTGATCATCTTCCTCCCATTGCAGAGTCCTTGGACACTGGTGCCCCTCAGTCCTTCCTATTCTCTGCCTGCGGCATGTCATAGTCCCGTTTCCTGTGGGCTGTAATATATTGGTCTGATTTTGGTTGTTGGGTTTAGTGTATGGGTGCTGGGTGGTGCTGGTGGCCTGTGATATACAGGAGGTCAGATGAGATGATCCGGTGGTCCGTTCTGACCTTAGATTCTAAGGCTTCTAAAAATAACATGCCTGGGTAATGCACTAGATTGGATTCTTCTCTGCATTGGTATGAAATTGGAATAATTTCACTAAAGATGATGGAGTTACTCTGGATTTACACTAGGGTAATGGAGACCAGAATCTGGCCCACTGTTTCATTTTAAGGCTTTGTAAACATGAAAAGATCTCTGTAAACACGTAAGGCAGAATTTTCAAAAGCATATCAACTGGGGAGCTTCACCACTGACCAGAGTTGGGCCTGTGCTGAGTGCTCTTGAAAATGCCACTCTGCTAATATCAGTGTTTTAACAGAGAGACTTTGCTGCGGTGGTTCACCATAGCGTATACTCTGCATGGGTGAGATCTTTAGTCACGGACAGTCAGACTTGTAACAATGAGATGTGGGCTTTAGGGAAACCACGCCGTGTTATGCTTTGAAAATAGTGTAATAAGCTAATTGGAAAGCTACATGAGAAGAGGTTTCAGTGGTCACTTTGGATCCAGTTCTGAAGGCTGACTTCCTTCAGCTTCCATTGACTTTAACTTTTGTGATTTGAGCGGTGGTTGGGGGTACTTAAGGCCCTGGAGGAGGCATTCAGCTCCTTGTAGGATTGGGTCCTTAATGCATATAAATAACTCACAACCCCAGAAGAAGAACTTTGACCTAAATTCATGCGCTTAAAAAATCAGGGAAGCTGTTGAAAATTATTTATGCTTGTATGCAATGAGTGATATTCTTATATGTATATACATTAACTGATCAAAGAGTTTGCACCTTATAATCATAACGAAATATAAATATAATCCATACTTATCAACCAATCAATCTTGTTCTCAGCAAAATGAAAACATTTCATAATTATTTCCACCCGCACAATACTAGGAAGGCCCTGAGCTTGGCAGACAGAGAGAACTTGGTTCCGAAGGTATGATGCATTTATAATATAAATGGCTCTCAATTAGTGTGTAGGTTTGTATACATCACAAACGTGGGCATGACAAAGAGAGGCTTGATTATAATCTCTCACCGGTATGAATGAGCAGAAACTACATGGAAGTCAATGGTGTAAAACTGGTTGTGAGAACAGAACCAGGCTCAGTGACTTCCCTGATTTGCTGCCCTGCTTTAAGGGGGCGAAACAGGATCATCATCTCCCACAAATGGAAAAAAGATACATTCTTCAGAGCCCAATATTGCACAGGGAAGGTTTAGCCTAGCATGTCCATTGACTTCCGTGCACTTTGGATCAGGCCCTTGGAGAAGAAGGGCAGCCCATTCACAGGTGAGCATGTGTCCCATCCAGAGGGAACGCCAAAACCATCCAAGGGCCTGGATGCCTCTGCTGGGAGAATGGCACCCCAGCTTGATGTCTGCGCCCTGGGGCTGCCATCAGGAGAAGAGAAACGGCCGCTGCGAGGGAGGGTAACTATTTTTAATTATTTTTTTTGCCTGACTCATAAAAGAAAATAAGAAATTACAGTACCCTGGCAGATCAAGACGGTCCTAATAGAACCCTGTGGTATGGGAATTTCCCTCTGAATCCCTGATTTGTTTCTGTTTGGAAACAGGGTTGAAGAGGGTTCTGTACGTACCCTTTGCAGTAGGTGCTACAGTCCTTTGTCAGTTTAGCAATTTCCCTAAGCCGAATCACTGTCCCTTGACATAATTGAAGAATGTCCGCTGCATTTATTAGCTACTGATAATGGGCTCTGGCTGTAGAAGACCCAAATAACGACAGGCCCTTCCCCCCCAAAGCTTACCGTCATAGATCCTGACCCTGCAGTGCTGTGTGGAACTCCTGCGCGGCTGGGTGCAAAGGTTGCCCACGTGGATCCTGTTACAGGATCAGGGCCCAAAAAAACATGCACAGCCAACACCAGGCAAACTAGGAGAGCTGGTGGAAAGTATCAGCTGAATTCCTCCCCCCTCCCCTCATACAATGTAGGGTTAGAAAAGGGCATTTTTGAATCTGAGGAAGAAGTTTTGTATCCTGTTCAGAAAAACAAACCCCCATACATTGTAGTGGAGTGCGATAGCCACCTCCTTTGCTCAGGAACTGCAGTTACCTGCATGAGCAGACATGAAGCTAAGGGGGATGGTGCCCACAGTAGTTGCCCGGGAAGTTGAATAGGGGAAGGATGGTGTTTAGGGAGACCCGGATTCAATTCCCTGCCCTGCCACAAACTTCCTGTGAGACCTTAAGAAAGTCACTTAGCCTCTGTGTGCTTCAGTCCCGCCCCCCCAGTTAAATGTGGCTAATAGCACTGCCCCATAGGCGCCGACTCTGAGTGCTCCGGAGCTCAAGCACCCACTGAAAAAATAAAATAAAATAGGGTAATCTTTTGTCGGCCCTGGTGCCCGGACCATGGCCCCACCCCTGCTCCACCCCAAGGCCCCAGCCCCGCTCAGCCTCTTCCCCTCGAGGCCCTGCCTGCTGCTTGCACGGGGGGCGGAGAGGAGCACCCACCGGCAAAAACCGAAGTCAGCGCCTGTGCACTGCCCTGCTTCCCAGGGGCATTGGGAAGCTAAAGATTTTGAAGCCCTTTGAGATCCATTGACGAAAAGCGCTCTCTAAGCAATAGCTATTTTTATTAGTGTTTGCAAATTGACTAACTGCACCGTTCCATGGAATCACGCTATGTGAATTGCAGTCTGTGATGGCAATCGGACGTTCTCCTGTGTTCATAAAACACATGCGTGTGTCTGTACGTGGGCGAGGAGGGCTAAGTTTTATTCTGGTGTTGGTTTGTTGAATATGAGCAAGCAGAGCTGTAAATGGCAGTGTGGTTGGCAGATGTATGTCTCTAAGACAGTGACTCTCACCCTTTCCAGGCTACTGTCCCCCTTGCAGGAATCTCATTTGTCTTGCGTACCCCCAAGTTTCACCTCATTTAAAAACGACTTGCTTACAAAATCAGACATAAAAATAAAAAAGTGTCACAGCCACACTAGTACTGAAAAAATGGCTGACTTTCTCATCTTTGCCATATAATTATAAAATAAATCAATTGGAATATAAATATTGTACTTACATTTCAGTGTATAGTATATAGAGCAGTATAAACAGATCATTGTCTATATGAAATTTTAGTTTGTCCTGTTTGTAGCCTGTTGTAAAACTAGGCAAATATCTGGATGAGCTGATGTACCCCCAGGGGTATGCGTAACCCTGGTTAAGAACCGCTGCTCTAGGACACTGCTTAGGGCCTTGACAGCATAGTAATTCTGATGGGTGTGGTAACTGTAATATTAGCATATTTTAAAAGTTGCCTGTTGATATGGTGCACCTGCCTGGCTTGTGGACAGCACACGCTCTAGTGAGTGCATTCTGCAGGGGGTCTAATGGCTCAGGCTTTAGAGTGAGATATGGAGGCTTTGTCACTTGTTCTGTCCTAGCGCACCTCAACTTTCAGTAGTTACCTGTTGATGGCTCCTTGGGGGATTTTGTGAAGTGAGTTGGTCTCCATCTATCTACTGTTTAGAGAGAGGTCTACGGCCACCGTGGGGACTCCCTGGGAGTCTCAGCAGAGCGGGGCATGGAGACAGAGCTGCTCCTCAAGGTCATTGTGGAGGGACGCTTGTGCTGACGTGTGGATGCTGAGATGCCCATGCTGTCTCCGTGCAGGCATGATTCCCATTGATGTCAGTGGGAGATTTTGCCTGAAGATGGGTGGTGTGATTCAGACCCAGGGTATTGATCCATGAGGTGAGTTTTACTGTTCCCCCAACAATCTCCACCCCACCCAACCTGTCTTGTACTCTTTTCTCCAACACACTTCCCTGCTCCCTTTGCTCATCTAGCACTTTATCTTATGCCAGTTGCCAGTGGTCCCAAGGGGGTGTTCCTTCCCTAGTAGATATCAGCCAGCTGTGTCCCTTACCCCTTAGACTGGAGTAAGGGGTGGCAGTCAGGAGGTTGACATAGGATCGCTATGCTAGAAGAGTCCTTAGGCAGCCAAATCTACCGGGTATACAGTCATTTTTTGCCAGGAAAACAGTTGCACCTGGAGTCAGAATCTGGCCCAGGGTCCCCCTCTTTTCGTCGAGGTTTGGCCTGACGTCATATAGGGAGAGGTGACAGGCAAAAGGGAGGGAAGTTTGCATAAAATAAGGAGATGCTGTTTTTTGTTTCCCAAGTTATGCACCATCTTGATCCACCATCCTTTGAAAAATAAGAATAATGTAAATAGGAGTATGTCACTGCTGGAGAGATTGTGGAAAGAGGTAGCTTTTGAATTGGTGGGTATGAAGAAAATAATTATTCTGTCACCCCCCACCCCAAAAAAAAAGAGATTGAATTCAACTGAGATCTTAGGAAACCAGGTTAAGACGACTTTCTCCCCGTTGTCTCGCCTTGTCTGTTCTCATCAGCATTGCTTAGGAAATTACTAGCTCTCTTCTGGTCGCACACAAATCCAGCCCTCCCTAAACACACAGACAACATAAAACACCCCTGTGCTAGTTTCCCAGAAACCCAAATGTGATCATCTAGATAAAATGCTAATATGTCTTTCCCCAGGTTTGGTCATTTTCCTAATTCTGTGGCCAGATACCCTTCAAGATGATTTTTAATGAACCCCTTTTATTATTATTTTTTAATGACACATGCCTCCAATCATTGGGGATGCTGTAGCCGAGCTCTGAAGCACACACAATGCCTGTAACATTTTTCAGATAATATTGTCACATACTTGGAGCAGGAGGCCCATTTTGAAACAGTAATTTGGTCCCTAAAGAGTTCTTTAGCCTCTGCCTTGCCTGCCCACCCTGGCCAAGCTGTCGAAGAGAGCAGCCCAAGATAGATGGTCTGGATTTGTGTATAGTAATTTAAAGCATCCTGCCTTTCTGTGCTCTCCTGCTGGAGAATTTATTCAGGAATCTATTTTATCTGCAGCATTACTTGCATATACAGCTCCTTGATTTTTATTTTCCCTTTTAGTAAAACCTTTATTAGAATGCAGATGAACCCTGACCGCAGCAAAGGATTAAGTGAGCAGATTCTTTAAGTAATAAATCTAAAGGCATATTACATGCAAGGAAAAGGGATTTCCCTAGTGTTTTTGGATTTATAAGTGCCAGAGGCTAAACAACTTACAAGGGCCCTAAGATTGCTCCTTTTTCCAACCTGGGACATGTTCTAATATTGTGACATAGCCAAGAATTAAGCTGGCTTACTAAGTAGAAAACATGTAGCGTAATTGAAAATGCACCATACAGACAGGAATGCTTGATGCAGCAACGTCCTGTTACAAAGATTACACTGATTTATAGGGAATGTCTTAACTCCTAATCCCAGTGACACAAGATCACATCGACCATGTATTCTTTCATAACCGGAAAAATAAGAAAGGAGGTTAATAATATATATGGTGGAGATGGAAAACAAGGTAGAGAGAGCCGAGCCAGCCTTTCCTTTCTCTTTAAAAGAATTTAGCAACTACAATATTTTTATGATGATGTTTTTGTGTTTAGCTTGCCTGGGAAGCACAGGTATTTTATATTTCTGAAATGGTAGCTGTACCGAAGAGGGAGAGACAAAGAATTGAGGCTGGATATTGCGTGGCGAAAGCTGTTTGGAGGAGCTTAGAAGGGAGAGGAAATGGTTGGGCGGGGGGGGGGGGGGGGGGGGAGAGGCAGCCAGAGGAATAACCTTGTATGTAAAGCGGGTCTGGAAGCAGCTGAGAAAAGAGAAGAGTCATCATGGCTTGAAGCTAAAAGGCAATAAAGAGAAGATGGTGAAAACAGGAATTTTCTGTAGACCATTGGAAAGGGAAACTTCAGGGAGAACACCAGCTATCCCTCAATATCACTAGAGTCAGAGATGGTGACCGGCTTTTGGACAAGTCCAAGGGCAGCTTCTCCTCCATCTCTTTGCCACGATCGGAATAATCAGACACACTCCTTTCTGCTCAACTCACTTTTTACCATCAGCTTTTGGTTCTTCCTACAGCTCTCTGACCACGCCACCATCTCATTCGGTATAATCCCTTCCTCCCCATTTCTGTTCACTTGAAAATCCAGGGGACCCTGTTTTTAGGCACACCCTCCTCTCTCCACCCATCCATCCATCCCTGGGTGTCTTCATCTGCTCCCTTGGTTTCAGGTACTATCTCTGTGCCTTTGTCTCCCAAATCTACATTTCCAGCCCTTTCCCTCTTCCCTGTGTTTAGTGTTGTCTCTTAGCCAGCATGTATTTGCTGATCCAAAACTTTGCTTCAAGCTTTTATTAAAATAAAGTGGTTTCTAGTCCCCATGTTGGTGAAGATAACCTTGACAACATAAACTGATTGGAAGTTGATGCAGTGATCTCTTCCTGAGCCTGCTAAGAGCCTGAAACAATAACTCTAAGTGTATACCATCTCAGTTATCTCAGTGGATTGTTGACTCTTAAACCTAAAGACAGCAGCAAAAACTTCAATAGTGTTAACTGTTTCAGTGCTGGTCTTTTGAGGACAAGCATCCGGCTAACGTGCATAGCCCACAATTGCAAACAGTCTCCTTCCCAGCTGTGAAATGCTTCAGCTTCCTACCTGATGACTTGTAGACAATGTAGTTACTGTCCATACAAAAATCTGTGGTGCATCAAAAATGGAAAATGTGGGTACAGCATAACATACATTGAATTCAGTGTAAAAATCAGGGACACGGGCACTTCTGTGCTGCTTGTATATTATTTTTGTGCATCTTTTGTTGGCTTACAATTCCCCCCCCCTTTTTTTGTGAAGGGGATCATATGGTAGCATGTAAAAGGAACTTAGAAAGAGATCAGTCATAGAATTTGGCATAGTACGGAGAATAGATCTTGAAATGAAGGATATTTCGATAATTATGCAGACCAATAAAAGGGGAAATTAAGCTGTATTTCAAATGAGCGTATTTTGGAAGCAAGTAGGAAGAGTTGGCCATTTTTAAATATGTGGTGGAAGAAAAGTCCTTGGGGAACAGGAAATAGCTAACAAATATTTTAATATTTACAAAGGAGATCTGCATTCGTAATGAGGACTGGAAGCATAATGTGGGTTTTGTCTCCCTCTAATGGCTGGTCCATATAAGAGGCTTATGAGTCTTCTATTTAATCCTTGAAAAGAGGGTTCATGCTCTTAGCTCTGTGAGCTCTACAAATCTTGCTGTCAGCCCAAGAGGAGTTGGTTACAAATGCCATCAAGTAATCAATATACTAAGTGTAAAAAAAAAAAAAAAGGTAATATGAATAAACAAGAGAATCCCAAAAGGAATGATCGATAAACATGGGCTACAAACAGGCGGGTACGATTGCAGAGTGCAATTAACAGTGCATGGAAGAAATGAAGTTGATGAATGGAAGGAAGTTTCCACTTAAATAAAATCAGTAAGAAATGTTTAGAAGTCCGAAAACAATAATAATAAGATGCCATTTAAGGAGAAAGCAGGCCCTATCAGTAGATGACAAGGATCATTTTTTGACAGAGACCAAGTCATTGCTATAAAATATTGAAAGAACCCTTTGCCTCACTGTTCCGAAAGGAAAACCCAGAGAAATGCCATTAACTGATGTAATTTTGCCATACGTGTAGGAAGAAGAAATAGTGAGGGATATTATGAGAACCTCCAAAGAATGACTGAACCTGGGGACCCGCTGAGATGTGTCCATGTATTCTGAAGGGAATGGCATGCAAGAGAAGGAACTGTTAACAAGTACCTTTGAAATATTTGTTTGAGAATTACCAGTGGGCCGCGGAAATGCTTGTGGATCACATTGTGGAATGGGAACTCCATGTGACTGTAGGCCTCTAAGCTGAAAGCTGCAGCAGGGAAAGTACCAGCAGCACTACCGACAGGCAAAACGAGAACTGAACTGTAGCCTGGAGTCAAGTCACAGTTGTGACCCTCACTGCACAACCTATGGGGCTGTAAGGGGTCAGACAGCTCCAGGAACAGACCAGGGACTACCACACAGTCATTGCTTCCCCTTTGCTCCAGGTGAGAAGTCATCTGTGCCAAACCTATAGGTAGAGTGGGTTAGTTTCCCTTCCATGCCTGCTCAGCTGCACTGAGTAGTGCATTGAGGGGATTGGCAGGGATCAAAGCACCTGATCCCCACCCATCTTCATGAGTGGGGGAGTGGCAGCCCAATGGACACTGCTCTCCCCTCCACGCTGCAATCTGTGATGTGAATAGACTGGTCGGGAAGTTGCCATGTGCCCCCAGATGCCTCTGCATGGTTGTGTAATGGAGGGTCAAAGTTTTGCCCTGAAGTAGCAGTTAAAAGGGTATTGTCTGACTTGAGCCTCTGAGAAGAGCAATCAAACCCAACAAATGAATAAAAAATATTGTATGACAAAATTGTGGCAGGTTAGCCATGGACTTAACATACCTTGACGTGAGCAAAGCTTTGCTCATCTTCATGCACAAGAGATTAATCTACAAGGTCAGTCCATGGATTCGCTACCTGGGTGGGTACAGAACTGGCTTCAGGAAAGAAGACAACACTTTATGAGCAGTAACTGTTCAAAATGGAGGAAAGTGACTCCTTGTGCATGCTACAAGCATGCCAGGTAGCTGATTACATTTGTTGAGGCTACAAAACTAGAAGCATTGGGAGGCAGTCAATACATTAGGAAGAGGGCACTCAAATTCAAATGACGCGGGTAAACAAAGAGCATGGCCCAGGCTAGAGAAATCCCTCTCCCCCGCGTCCCCCAAGCTGCATATACCAGGGGTTCTCAACCCTTTCCATAGCATGGACCATGTCTTACAGAGCATTCGCCTCATGGTCACCTACCTTCTCATTCAGCATCAGGCAGGCCATCTTCCTTCCCACTGGCAATCGTGTAATATCCCCATGGCATTGACCGCTAACCTGGAAAAGTAACATTAGGATAGCGTTTTTTTAAAGCTTCTTTTCATGTGATCTAGCAGCGGGAAACAAGGAGGAGGGAAAGCAACAGGGGCCAGATTTTTTGCAGAGCTCTGCACATTATGACCCTGATTCATGCAGGTATTCCTGTTCAGGAAAGCACTTCAGCACATGATTTATTGAAAGCATATGCTTAAATCCCATTAAAGTCAATGAGACTTAAGCACATGTCTGAAGTTAAGTATCTGCTTAAGTGCTTTCCTGAATCGAAGAGGTTGCTAGGAGCTGAGCTGGTTAGAAAGTCGGGTCTCTATGGAGCACTTGACAGTCTGTCCCTGAGCCGTTTTGGGTATCGGGCCCCTTGTTATAAGTAAGCTCTCCCTGCACCAGCAGCAAGCTCTCCGCATGGCACTGATGGCCCAAGGATGACAGGTTGGGGACCAATGTTGTGTGAAGCCTTTTGGATCAAATGCTACAAAACTGAGAGATGGAGAGAGAGAATATTGATAGCTGTTGTGGATCAAACCCTGAAACCTTTGGTGCATGGACTTAAATAGCACTAAAAAGAAAAGGCCAAACAAAACATTGAGTCTAAATAAAGTTGGAGAATTCTTTTACCACCGCATAAGGGAGGAGAAGGGTCGTGTTTGGAATCCTGAGTGCAAATCTATTCCTTATTATGGCAGGGAGATAGAAGAAGAGAAGGTATGGCTAAATGTTACAGGGGCACCCAGACTGAATTTCAAGTGGCTTCAGAAACACGTGGTCTGTATTCTTTAGGAAAAGAGATTGAGGGTCCCATTGACATGCACAGTTCTAAGAGGAAGAGAAGGCTGATGGTAGGATGCTACTTGAGCCGGCGTCAAGCACGGGAACAAGGGAGCTGGGGTGGGAAGACAAATAAGGTTTGGCTGGTGAAGGAATTCAGGAAGAGTCACTTTTACAAAGAGAGCAGTCAGGCTGTGGAATCAACTTCCAAGGACAAGGAAAGCGGTGCTGCTTTGAAGAAAGAACTAGACAAGTCTTTAATGTTTGAGGGTAGATCTACTAACGGAAAGAGAGGGGTGGACTACCTCAAGTCATGGGCCAAATCCTGCTTGCTTTGGTGAAAGTACAGAAAATTAAAACACACAGAGCAATGCCGACAAAACATCAGAAATGCCAAAAGAATTCTTTATTCCCCCAACTCTTCCTGTCCCCTTCCCCACCACCTCCCTGCACCCTCAGCTGTCCCTCAAGGGAAACTTGAGTAAATGGATAAGTTTTGCAACGTCCCCTGAAACATAGGTGCCTCTGAGCCATTGGAGGGAGGGAGTTCCTGAGTGAAAGGCTCTTCATCCGTCCCTGGAACTCTAGGCCTTGTCATCAAAAGAACAGCATTGCCAGCCCCAAGTAGTCAAAAGAGCCAAGCCCTGGAAAAAAAAAATCTTGAGACTGATTTAAAAATCACAAGATCTTAAAAATAATAAACTTGGGGCTCTTTTTCTTTGCCTGGTATTTGAGTCTTTAAGACTCACATCTTCGAGTTTTTCTCCACTAACGTGAGGACCAGAAACTTTCTTTAAAGTGAAAGCGGAGGTCCTCACGCGGTATCGTGGGTATTTAAGAAAAGCCCCAAATACTGTGACACTTGCAATAAAATGGCATGAGTCGGCAACGCTGGACGAGTCTTTCTGACCTGTGCTGCTGGTTTAAGAACATGAAGAGAGAGGTCCTCAGATAACCAACATCCGAACCATAAAGGACTTTGTAGGTCAAAAGCAACCCCTTGGATATTGCTGGGAACAAACTGGAACAAAGCCCAGTCCTAATATGGTCCGGTTATGAAACATTTCGTTCTCGAGTCGCTAAGCCCCAAATGGTGTGCACTGCACTAGTCCAGTCGGGCTGGATGTATATACACAGACATCCCTATAGCTGTCTATAAACCGAGCTACCATCATTCAAATCAATAATAATAATAGAGTTCAGAAGTCCCCCCAGAGATCAGGGCCGCGTTGTGCAATGGCATGTGCTAACGCATAGTAAGAGACAGTCCTTGCCCTAAAGAATTTGCCGTGTAAATAAACACGGTAGACAAAGGATGGCAGGTGGAAGCACAGGCACAGAGAAGTGACATGTTTTGACCAGCGTCACGCAGCAGGTCAGTGGCCAAGCCAAGAATAGAACCCAGGCGTCCTGGGTTGCAGTCCAGTGGACCATATGCCTGGGCAAACATACTACATAGCAGCCTGGTGCTTTAAGCTGTAAGTCTGATATTCATCTATACCAAAAATATAATGTAGACAGAGTAGAGTGTATTTTAAGAACCTTTTTCTTTATTCCTTTCCTGACTGGAAAAGATGGCCAAGAAAGCTGAAGTACTAACTGTCAATATCTGATGCCTTTTGCCGCTCTCTTTCCTGATCAAATAAATAATTTGTAAGGTACAAGGATGTACCCTCCACTCAGCTCTCACCTGCCAGCACTGCTCTGTGCAATCTGATTTAGAGATTTCAGCATCGAAATCTTCCTTTCTGCTGTTTCCCCTGGAAACAGAGAGCCCAGTGGGCAGGTTAATCATTTGGGTTTGCAATTCATAGTCAGGGGAAGCCAAAATAATTTCTCAATTTATGGAATCTACGATGTGCTACTAAACTTTTAGTGTTTTGAAACGAAAATCATGGTGTTTGGATCTGTGATATAACAACACTGTTATACTTTGGAAATACTGGTTTAGAATAGATGGTTCTTCACAACAGCACACGCCAAAAAAAAAGCATTAAATCCAGTGGAACACGGAGGCCTACATGAAAGACAAGAACAGAATCCATCCCCCTGGTATGGGGTGTTGCTCTGTGCCACATGGACTCCTTGTGCCCTGAAATTGCAGCCTTATAACATGGGGACACAGCTATGTGGATCTACTGGGCCTTGTCCCCTGGGGTGGAGAGTGCATTGGGCATGTGGGGTACTTCAGCTCTGAGGCTGCAGTACTAGCTGCTCAGTACCCTGGATTGGGAGGCTTCTTTCTCACTAGCCATTGCACAGCCCACCAATTTGCGCTGCTTGCAGCGTTTAGCCCACGGTGTGTGTAGATAGAGTTCCATCTGCAGAGAAGTAGAATTCAACATCTGGGTTGTTTAATTGAATGCCAGCATCCACGTTACCCAGGCACCTGCTTATTGTGAAGCCAAGATCAGTAGCCCACATGGGAGCGAGGAAGAGGACGCTGGAGAGTGGTGGGCATGTGACTAACGAGGTTATCAATTGTCCGGATCCAGTGGTTCATGGGACGCTGGAGTAGGTGTTAGCAAGATTCAGCCACTACTGCTGCCCAAGAGCTGCAGTGGAAGCTGCAGTGTGGGAATTTGCTTGCGTGTCTTTTATAGACAATAATCGGCTAAATCCCTGCCCCTCATGCTGCATGTAAGCCCCTTGTGTTTAAGGCTAACAGTCGTTCCTTGTCTTCCTCCTTCGGTGCCAAGCTGTTGCAGCACATGCCACACGTGGTAGGTGAAGCCATGAACTTGCAATATCTAGGCACAAGGGTGAAGTTTCAGCGTTAGCTCTGTATTTATTTGTCTTGGTTCTGTGGGATTAAGGAAAGCCAGCCACAGAGTGCTGGGTGTTGTGTGTGACATTTTCAAGTAGCTGAAAAGATGCTTTAAAAAAAACCAAACAAGAACAAAGACTAACCAAACCTTTCTTCTTCCATTGTGCTTGTCAGGGTTGAAACCCAATATGTTGAATTGGACCCATTATAATGTCCCATTATGACAATTCCAATGGCACCATTACTATATCAAGCTTTTTCTGTGTTTGCATCATGTTCTTCAGCTGCATTGCAATAGTTCCTGCAGAGCAATTATGGTAATTGCTGTCAATACCTAGTAAGAATTTGGGGCTTAATTTATCCTTGTGCAACTCCACTCTACCCTGTAACATCCAGGATGAATTTGGCCTGCAATATATTGCAGAAGTGTTATCATAATAATAAAGTTCATTTGAAATCAGTGGCACTTTGCTTATTATTATTATAATCATTCCATAATATGTAATTGGGGTTGGGGAAGTGAAGCAACTGGAAACATTATGTAAAATAGGTGGCGCACGCATAGTCTGGGTTTGCCTTTCTAATTTAAATGACTTGGTCATTTAAATTTAAAAAAGACAGAGATCATACCAGTAGCCTAATATTGGTCTACACAGTCCCATACACATGTTTCTTGGGATCTCAGCAGTTTGCATGCTCTGGAGAGGTGTGCATTACAAAGGGTTTAATTAAGGGATCCTCAGTGGATATGAAAGTCTGAGTACAGTAATGAAAAGCCTCGTATGGAAAGGATGGTGTGTGTGTGTGTGTGTGTGTGTGTGTGTATAAAAATACGCATGCGCGCTTGTGAACACACACATACACACCCCTCCTCTGTGTTAATGAGTTTTCCCTCTGGAGAGGACAAGTCGAAAGGAGCCGGTCCTTCCAGCCAAAAAAATCAATTGTTTCTTCATGAATTATTGAGATGTTTGCCATCAGTTTCTTTACAAAAAAAGGAGTCATTGTTAGATATTTCCCCCCCGAGTGTACTCTTTGCATTTACCTCATGATGTCATGACATAAAGTCGCAAATACTTATGCATAAATTCTTTGTCTGTAAGATGTGTCTGATAAAATATTTTAATATTTTTTTCTCTTCCAACGTTGGCTGTATTTACCCACATGTAGCAAAAGTCAGATCTGCCACAGCATTTAGCAGAGGGGTGGCTTGCAAGGGATTTTGCAAATTAAAATTAATTTCATAGAAAATGTACAAAATTTCCTCTGCCAATAAGGATAACACTCATGTGCTCATGCTTGCTAACGGAGTCAAGGCTCTTACATTGAACTGCAAGACGTTACTAAATGAACATTTCTGCCTCTTGTGTAAATAGATAGATTAATGACATTAAGTGAAAGCCCAAGCCTGCTGAAATGTTAGTTTCCTTATGGGGGTTTGAATTTCTCTTCTTTTTTGATAAATGAACCAATCTGGCAATAAAATCCATGCACAGTAGGTTAATAATGTCATAGCTGAACTGTGAAATAATAATGTGTGTACTATCTCTTTGCAAACAATAATCCTTGAAGCCTGATAAATCTATTTGCAACCAACTTGCCTGTTCATTGTTACCAGGCGCTCCTCCTTTGTAAATACAAACAGTAACATGTTGTCAGGAATTTTTAAGTCACAGGAGATTACTGGGGCCCGGAGAAGAGGCACAGAGATTTATAGGACAGAAGGCAGGTTAACACCCCTTCTTCTGCATTGCCTTTCTGTCGGTCTCTCTCTCCTAGTAGCTTTATGAGGATTTGAAGAAGGGCCTCCTTGCTACCTTTGACCGTCAAGCCCACCGCTCAGTTTGTCTGTTGCAACACTCTGACTTGTTACTCACAGAAGTACCATTTCCCCTCCATCGCTTGTGAGGAGAGCTGGAGAAACAGTGGAAAGCTGTATTCACTAACACCCTCCCTAAATCCGGCTTGGAATTCGAGCCGGCCCCATCTCAAACCTTTCTTTTCATTGCTTTTCCATGGATGTATCCATTTTTGTTCCCAAAGGAGATCTGGGAGGAGCTTTTATTCATATATGTGTTTGTACAAGGATCACCTTATTCTGTGCATATAGGTGAGAGTATCTGGACACCAGTGACCTTATTCCTTGCCAGGAGTGCTTGAATGTGTAATAAATATATAAATACACACATGTCCATGCTATATTGGCTTTGTGTGCTTGTGAGTGAAGGTGTTAGGATGCAGAAGGCGATGGAGGCTGCGGGAGCCAGTGATGTGCAAACAACCGAATGATCCTGCCAGCATGAAAATCAAGAAGTTGGGTGTGGGGTGCGCAGCCAGCAGAAAAGTCCTTTGCCTGGAGAACCTTTGCGAACGGTCCATGCTCAGAACAAGGAGGGAAGTGTCTATGCTTGGGCCAGATACGGAGCTGTGGGGATAGGTCCCCAAAGACAAACCCCACATGGAACCACCACTGTTCACTGCACAGCAACATACATGTCTCTTGTAGGGTGGCCAGATGGGTCGCTTGTCAGCTCAGCGTCTGAGAACTGCTGCCGGAGAAGGAGGCCATTGGAGAGACATGGCAATTTCCTAGGCCTGATTATCTCCTGTTTCTGCATCTCACCTTAAAGCGCTCCCTACCCACACCTGAATGATCAAGTGCTCTACTAGCTTCTTGAAGCACGCCTGTGTATGAACGTGGGCACCTCCAATGAAGGAACATGTGGCATCGGTGCCCAATCACAGAGCGTTCTCTCCAAGGAGTTTACGAAAGCCCAATGTGCTGGTGAGGCCGGTGCCGAAGAGCAGACAAATGTCTAAAACCTGTGGTTGGATGGCAGACCAAAAGGCGAGACCTTGCCGGCAACGGATGATTCAGCCGCCGTCTCCAGTGCTCGTGAGCTGCTGCTCCCATCCGGACGGACCGACTCAGCGCTGCGAGGTGCAAAGCGAAGCCGTGGCAGTTGGGAGCAGGCGACGGAATCGTGAAAGACCAAACACAATCTCCCATCAAATGGTTAGTAGCAAAGAGACAATTGTTCTATTTACAAGAGCTTGCCTGCCTGGAGGAGAGGCAAAAAAATGTATCGGGACAAGCATTTCCTCCCTGTAATGATAAGGAGCTGTTGCCTGCAGCATTCAGACTACATGGTTTCACAGATGTTTTTTTTAAAAAATAACAACCAACGGCCCTTCCAACTAACTGTAGCCGAAACGCAATTGTACGTCAGCCTTGCAGAAAGGGGACTGGCAATACTGCTTGCTGTTTTTTGAAGTCCCAGGGACTTAGTAAAATTAACACACAATGTTGTAGAAGAAGCTCTATCAAAAACCACTGATTTCAAGTTACTAGTTGAGCTTAGGGGTCTAAGTAGCTCAGGGCAGCACGCATAAACTTGACAAACAGGGAACTTCAGTGCTGCCTGCCCATCGCCACATAATAGGGCGATGCAGCTTTTATTCATTCAAAGAAAGGTTGAGTTTGATGGGCAGGTCAGCCTGCCTGAACAGGGCCGGCTTTTCCCTAACACTTCACTGCTATCAATTACAGTTTTGAATATGACTAGTTTCTAATGTAAAATAATGCCAACCTCTGCCTCCAACCTCAGGCCAAAAAGCTCTTTTGTGCTTTTTTATTCCTGTTCTCAGACTGCCTCAGGACTCCCTCTCTGCTTTGTATTTTCTTTCAGTATCTCACTGAAACGCTGCCATCAGAAGCAGGAGTCATGCAAAACCACGTATTTTCATTACATTAGTGACATTGTGAGCGAGGGTCATTAAACTGAATGGTTAAAAAGCTAGAAAACTTTTTCCTATATTGTAGCTCAAGTTCTATCCCTCCCTTTCTCTCTCTCTTTATTTTGTAATAATTGTATTATCCATTACAAACAAACGTGGCTCTGGAATTGCTTGAATTTTCTCTAGCAGTCAACTTAAATTCTCTTTGGAAAATGTGCCCTACTGAATTGAATACAGATCTCATTTAAATCAGGCAATTTGGTTTAGCTGCCATCTGTTGGCCAGTTCTCTATTATAATTCTGCTGTTGATAGTAGTTACCTGAGTTCATGTATTTCAGTATGATAGACATTAATTTAATAAATATTTGGGATGTTGCACAATGACTTTCACCGTGCGGAATTTAGGCTAGTTTTGTGTGTGTGTGTGTGTGTATATATGTGTGTGTGTATGTAATGTTTTTAAAACCAAAACGTTCTGCATTCTGGATGACAGTGTACACTGAAAGATACGTGTTGCATTGCCTCCCTCTTTACAAATGAGCTGCTTCGGTTAATATTGAAAGCGATGGGTGTTAGCATTGCTGCAAAGCTGCGTGCTCTCAGGGGATGGTGTTTTCCGAATGATTCCAGAATAGGCTCGTGTGTTGGGACCCCATAGTGTTTGGAACGGCTGTGAACAGTCAGATCTATTGTAGGACTCTGTTGTACAGTATAGAACATAGCCCCTTCTTGTTCTGTCCCTTCTAAAGCTTTCATATGATGGGCTCTGCTCCCAACGACAGGAGCCCTTAACTTAATCTGTATCTTTTTAAAATGTACATCTGATTAGCCCAAATTCTTGAGTTCTAAATGATTCCCCAGTGTTGCAAGTGTCCATTGTTTATCTCTTTTTTTCATCAGCATTTATCCTCTCCCTTGTGCTTTTCATCTCCCCCGTTCCATTTTGGAGTCTACATAATACGGGGTGTGCTGTGCCTTTGGTGACATCACTTGAAGCTTTCTCCCAACACATCCATTAGTGTCCTGATAGGGATGTGTAGGAAAAACCTTCCTCTGCTCTTTCGTCTCTCTAGAGACAGCCTCTCTGCAAAGTAACCTAGAAACCCACCATCCCTCTTGGGTGCAATTGCTTATGATACCAGTTTGGGGCTGGAACAGGAGTGTGCTTTGCACAATAGCTCTCTCTTCTGAAACACTGAGATATTGTTTTGAATGTAAAGTTCACTTTATCACAGTGTGTTTTTTGTGGGAGATGGTGGTTGTTTTGGGGAAATCATGAAGAAGCACATGTGAAATGATACACGTTTGCCAGGTCATACACAGTATGCTCAGTACTGCCCACTTGCCGGATGGAGTGTGTGTGGCTAAGCTGTGTGTGTCAGACTCTATCCTGCTACAAGAGATCTGTCCACTACCTAAAACTGAGTCCTTTCCCTGCCGCTGTCGTGAAGTTCCAGAAGTCTGTGGCAAGCAGCCTGGTGGCCAACGTGAAGTCTGGATTTATTACAATAGTGCCTTGCTTTCAACTAGACCTGGTTGAAAATTTTTCAATGGAACAGTTTTCTGTTGGGAAATTGAAACATTTCATGGGAAGGTACTGATTTAGTTGGCATTTTTGATGAAAAAGTATTGAAGTCAAAACAAATCACTTTGACCTTATTGAAACAAAATCCTTCGACCTTCCGTCCTTTCCTTCAACAGGAAATGTGTTGACAAGGTCATTTCAGTATTTCCAAAACAATTTTGACTTTTTGTTCCAGTTGGGGAAATTTTCAGTATGTCAGAATTTCCTGTGGAATAAAAATCCCAAGTTTTGATCATCTACTTTTAATGATCTCAGAGCTCTTTATGTACATTTATTAAGCCCTGGTACTTCTCTGGGAAGTAGGTAACTATTATACCCATTTTGTAGATGGGGAAATTGAGGTGGCGAGATTAGTAACCCAGTTCCTATCTCTCACCAGTTTGACACATGGGCAACTCTGTTGACTCAAGTGGAGAAACTCCTCACAGTCAGAGAGATCAGAATTACACCCTGGACACCTTACCAGAATGTTGGCCCGGAGGTAGTGCCAAGATTGTAACTCAGGAGGTGTGATACCCAGTCCTCCACACTGAATTTGAAACCACACTTGCAGAGTATGTGTTGTGTGGTTTTGGTACAAGTTCCATGCCAAGGGTAAGACCCTACAACCCCCACTTTGAAAGGATGTATTCCTGATTGTTATTGCATTGCATGACTCACACCTTTGGCGAGATCAGTGACAGTAAAGAAGAGGCAAGGACCAGATGCCTCCCAATCCAGTTCCTCCTCCCAAACAAACACACAACGCAAATACTTGGTGAATAAAAATGTTTTCACACACAGCTCTTTTCATGGGTGGGTTACAGAATATCAGGCATTTTATTGGCGATCTAAACATTACTTGGATTCCCCATTTGAATACTTTCTTTCCTGTGTATTGATTTAAGCCTCAAGAGCAAACAGCAGTCAGCTCATTGGAAGGCCGCATTTGTACGAAACACCGATGCATTGCTCGTGACTGACAGAATCAAAGTTTGGTTTAGTCAGTGACATGGGGTTACGTTTCTTTCCAGTGCAACTCTGTGCCAGCATTTGCATGCCATCTCAAGATGGCTTACAATCACCGGAAGCCATCATTTCCATTGCAAGTGGTGGCAGGCGGAAATGACTTTCCCCTCATTACTGTAATAAAGCACAGGCATTATCCTGCAGTAATGATGGGGATCATGTTTATCTCTTGTTACCTCCACTGGGCTATGAAATGTCTAAGGCCCGATTAAGGAAAGCGGTTTAGCACGTGCATAAATCCATCCTGGTTCAGGGCAGCCCCTAAGCATATGTGTATCTTTGACTTCAGTTAAACTTAAACACATGTTTAAGGTGTCATAGGTTTTTAAGGCCAGAAGACACCATTATGATGATTTATTACGACCTTTTGCATAACACAATAAGTACATGCTATATTCCTGTTGTTTTCCTGTGTGGGACCGAAAAGATTAATTTGCAGGAGATTTCAGTGTCCTTTTTAATTTTTTGTTTTGTTTCGTTAAAGTCTGGTGTTATAATGTATAGTGCACAAACTTTTCTTTCCAACAGGAGGACACAACGTGAAATAAATGACTTAGCCTATAGTTTTACGAAGCAATAATATTTTTGAATAGTCAGCAGAATCCCTCCTAAGTTGTGTGGAAGCTTAAAGGGTTTAGAAAGTTCTTCCGTGGAGATAAATAAGCTGTCAATTCATGATGAAGAAAATCAAACTCGCACTGTTGATTTTGGCTGTGGCACTTGCAAAAGTATGAGAGAAATTTCTGCCGAGTCTTAGAGTGCTCCATGTGTTAGCATTTAGCTTTCCAATGCCACATTGTGCTTCTGATAGTGTTTTGAGAGGGTAAACAGAAATGTCAAAATAATTAAAATAAAAGATTAACTCATTCAGATATTTTGAGTAAGAAATCAAACCTGTATTGGAAATAAATAGGCAGCCAGATTAGGTTGCAGAAGATGCATTTTATGCCAGGAGAGAGAGAGAGAGTGTTTTCCTGAAGGACTTTTCAGTTCTAGATTGTGAAACTGTAAAACAAAGATTCTAAACAGAAACCTGGGAGGTATAGAAAATATGCCAACTGCAAATTAGTTTACTTAGTTCATGACTTTAATAAACCCTTGTAATTAGCAGGGTATTTCCTTTTGATTTGTGGTCTCAAGCTATGCATTTCTATGTGTGATTTTTTTCCCCCACAGCCCTTAAATGAGGAAAGCAAAGTTGATGATCCTGCTTTGCTACAGGCCATATATACAGGCAGTTTAATCATGTGCAAGGCTGTGTTTGAATCACAGCTCAATATCTTCGAATTCATGGACCGGTCAAAGTAAAAAGGCCAAGTTGTGGGGCGGTCGTCAAGACTATAGAACTAGACTATAAAATCGGCCAGTAAACCCATGTTCTCATACCCTTGCTCACAATGAGTAGTCCCATTGGAGGCAGTAGAGCTACTTGCTGAGTAAGGGATCAGAATCTGGCCCAAAGTTGCCAAAGCCCCTTCTCAGTTGCTATATCTGCCTGTGTCCCTCCAGGCGCTTACCCTACTCCCTCCCAGCTCCCAGGTACTTTACACTTTTGCATTCTCCCCCCGCCCCTTGCATAAATATTCCCAGTTCTCCCTGTTGCTAAACCCTCTTCACAACCTTCTGACTCAGTTCAAACTGTAGCTACCAGATCTGCCCATAAGTGCCTGCAAGCCACCACCTCGATGCCAATGGCACCAGCTCATCCCTGGATGACACAGTCCCATTTTCTCAGATGCCAGAACAACCCACAAACCCCCCACAATGGCAAGCTGGATCCCCACTGACACAATGGCCCCTTATGTTTGCCCAGCCTACAAAATTACAGGGGTCATAGAGAAAAAGGTAACAGGACGGATGTTCGTGCTCTCTGTGTCTTCTGTGACACTGTGATCCTATTCATGGACTCAGTCCTCCAGGAAAACTGGGCACTTTGTCTGCAGTGCAGCTTTGAAACTATAGCCTTAAAAGGTTCTTCTTTAGGTGCAAGTGAAACACCAATGAGAGTCGAGTGTCCAATCCCACATACTTCAGCCAGATGGTTTTTCCTTTCTGCTTTCATTCATAATTGAACATTAGTTATCAAGGATAGCTGTGTTGTTCCACAAGCCTGAAAACAGTGGGGTCAAACCTGCCGTAGACGGACACTCCTCCGACTACCAAGGCTGTGCTTAAGCATGAGGGGCGGCAGGATCTAGACATAGCACTGGCAGAAAGCCAGGGGAGTTCTAATCCGAGTTCCTCCACTGGCTGCAGTGTGTGTTTCAATTGTACTTTCCATACAATGGGGATAATTCGATCTATTGACTTCACAGGGGTGTTCTGAGGATTAATTATAGTTTGTAAAGTGCCTTGAAAAAGTGAAGTGTAACGTACATACCCATCCACGCACACCCTCACCCCTACATACACAAATATGTGTATAGGTCTTGTTCTGGAATAAGTGTCCACATGGGGAATTATACCCATATAACGATAGCAGTGTAATTATGCTGGTAAATTTCCCTATGCAGACAAGCTCTTAGTTATGGCCAGATTCTGTAGGCAGATATGCACACGCAGAACTCACTGAAATCAATGAGTTCTGTGTGCAGAGCCATGCAAATCTTCAGAAACCCATGGACATGCGGATACAAATTCTGTATCCACACAAGTTTCTGTATATGTGCGCATCTGAATTTGACTCTAAGAATGAGTATTACTGATCTACTCTCTTATCTGCTGAGGGTATTAAAGGTCTGAATTACAGGCTTTCCCAATGGCGGTTCTGTAGCAGCAGACTTTGCAACTAGTAGTTTACTTTTGCCAACCACATTTTGTGCACAGGAAAAAGTCGTTTGGAATCTCTGCTAGAATCCTTGAACAGAAAGGAACAGTTTCACCCTTAATAAAATGATTTTCTGTGCATTTGCTTTATTTATTTTTTAATATCTTTTAACATATAAAAATACAGATGTAACTTCTGTGCTGAAGAATTGCTTTAGGTGTACGAGGGATCAGATATAAGCCATGTCTGGAAGCAATACTTGGCCAACAGCTGAGTCTTTATATGGATTGTGTGTGTGTGTGTGTGTGTGTGTATGTGTGTTCATCTATCCATGATTCATTCTGAGGGCTGTTTTAGCCTTCATAAAATATTCATGCTGGTTGTGCATGGTTCTATAATTGCCATCTCAGGCCTTGAATTATTTATAGGTTGTACTGTTCACGTAGTCTCATTTACTGATAGAGCAGATAACACCATACAAGAGGATCCCAAACACTCTAATGCCTGTTACTTTGCATTAAGTAGTGGAATTATATTACTGTAGGTGTAAAATGCTGGCCTTTTCCTCCTCTTGCTTTAATATATCATTTTTGTATTTATAATATGCTAATTGTTGAGATGCTGTTAAGCCTCATAATTCCTGCCGAGTTTTACAGAAATCAAGATGTGGCTGAAATGGTTTATCTCTTGATCCTAAAATGATTGTTCTTAAAACAACAACAAACCATTGAATTTATACATACCTGAGCTCCTTTGTTTTGGGCTATTGATCAGGTTGTGTATTTAAGTGCTAGCAAACATTCTACAGTCCAGCTAACATAAGACATTTACCAAGTGTATTTTCAAGTTCATTGTACTCAATTAAACACTGACGCGGAATTCCTCCATGAAAAGTGATACCTTTTCTCTCTTTCATCATCTTTCCTACCACCCTCTGCTGTGGTTCTATCATTCTTTCTTGTCCACTTCATAGTTTGTTTTTACTTAATATAGTGAATGAGCCTGCAAACACAATGTGTTACATTTTTAGTTTGATTTGAAAACTGTTTTCAAAATAAAAACCTAGTTTTAGATTGGCAAGGTCACAGAGATGGCATTTACATCTTTTTTTAAATCACCTTCCTTTTCTATCTAAAAAGTAATCAGTGGAGCACATCATGTGTTTTCAGGAGAGGTAGGATGGTGCAGTGGTTAGAGCACTGCCAGTGACTTGGAATACCTGGGTCCAGTTCCCTGCTCTGCTACAGACTTTGTGTGACTTTGGGCAAGTCATTAGTTCCCCATGTGTGAAATGAGGATAATGGCATTTCTCTGCCTCATGGGGGGTTTGTGAGGATAAATTCATTCCAGATTGTGAGGAGCTCTGATACTGCAGCGATGGGTCCAGATAATTATCTCGGCGAGAGAGAGAAAGCTACAGTCACACTGGAAAAGTGGTAGACTGGGCTTAATCCCTAACCATGATCTCTGCAGTGATGCCAGGCAACATAAGCAGGTGGTGAGTAGAGCTGATCAAAGCATTATGAAATTCTCAATTTCAATGAATTTTTTCATAGAGCTTGTGAATATGAATGAAAAAATGTTGGCTGAAAATTGTGTTCCGTTTTTCAACACATGATAGAGATGGTCTGTCATTTTCAAAAATTGCAATTTTCAATGAGATTTTTTCATCAAAACTGTATGTTAACAATGCGGATTGGAATCTTTGACAGATGTTACACTCCTCCCCCCTCCCCCCAGCTGTAGTGGTGAGCTGTGTTGTGCACACATGTAGCCTATGAGAAAAGGTGCTTGGAATATAGTGACCTGCATTTGTTTCATCCAACTGGCATGCCTTGTCTTTAATAGGGATTCTGGGTCACAGAAAGAAGGGGCATCAGGTTGGATTCTGCAGTAGACGCTGCATATGGCCTCGTAGGTATGGGGTTAGGGGTGGGGGATTTCCTCCGCCCATAGGACATACTCACTGGAAGAGCCCGCCGGAGAGAATTTCTGTGCGTGCACACTTCTGTTGTCAGGGAAGGCGGGTTTTGCCCCATCCTATGGAAGAAGCAGGGGGTCTGGCCTTCAAACTCCATGAATTCCCTGTGCCTCTAGAATGTAGGTCTTTGTCTCGCTCTAGTGGCTGGACAACATGTAAGGACTAGAGCTGCCAGCATAATGGAGCTATTCCTTTAGTTTAATCAGTAGAGGCTCATGCGTTCAGCACCGAAGTTCCTGTGTTAAAACCCTGCTGTTGATCCAAGCAGGGTTGGTTTCTGTCTCCCCATCTTTCTTCCCTGTGTGGCTGTTGGGCAGCATGGCGCCAATGGAGCTGCGCTGCCTGGGGACCTCACATAGGATCCCTTCCTCTGCCTCAAGGCAGAGGTTGGGCAGTTTCTCGGGCGGTGTCCCAGAGGTGAAAATTCTGCAAGGTCCTGGTGGTTGTCAGCGCTGCCCACCTCTCAGCACACACCTCCATCCGTTCCCGTTCTCTCAGCAGGAGTCCCCTCGACTTTGTACCCCAGTTGGCTCATTGAGTGCCAAGCATAAATGCACCTTTCGCAGTCCACATACGGGACCGATCAGTTGCTCGTAACTGGAATGTGTGTCAATATTTATCCTATATAGTGCCCCCTCCTCCCACTCCTCATTGCATCTGCCAGTGCCCACTCCCCGAATGTAACCATATCCGGTCCTGTCAACCCCCTCTGGGGTGAATCCTGCTGCCAGGACTAAGGGGCATGGAAAAATCCATGAGGGTTCCCTAGCTGAGTTTTCTCCCCAGTCGTTTTATCAGGGTGGGCCTCCACACCAGCCAGGCTGGAGGACAGCCCTCCAAACCCCACCCCTCACACTGAGCCCCAGGGTCTCCAGGCCAGCTATCCAGCTTTGGTAGCCTCCAGCCCCTGTGCTGTCCGGGTTCCCTGCAGCAGCGACTGCCTTGTAACTGGGGATCCGCACTCCAGGGCTGGAAGTCTGTGTGTGTACCATGATGGCACTACCTCTGTCCCGAGGTTGGTATGTGGATGGTGACTGCCAACCCCAACCTCTTCATGGGAGCGGGAGGGGCAGTGCTACCGGGACGGCACCAGAACCCCATTCCCACCTCGGAGGGGAATCTTCCTTGCATGGCTCTCCCGGGCCACAGCTGATTGTCAGTGTTCTAAAGCCGTGGTTTTCAACCCGTGGTCCGCAGACCCCCTGGGGGTCCGCACCTCCATTCGACATTTTTTAGGGGTCTGCAAATGAAAAAAGGTTGAAAACCACTGCTCTGAAGGGAAGGCGCCAGCTCAGCGTGGTGCTGGGAAAATGAGACTGTGGTTCAGGAATGACTATGAGACGAGTCATTCCTGTGCGGCAGAAGGCGGAGAGCAGCAGGTAGCACAGAGGAGGACGATTTTAAAAATTATGTCTCTAGAAAGCAAAGGAAAGCGTGGATGAAAGCGGCTCCAGGATGAAGCCACAGGGAACTGCCAGAAAAAAATAGAGGAAAAAGAAATGTTTCTGCAAAACAAACCACTTTGGTGAACAATAAATTCTTGAGAAGATACGTCTCGCCTGAACCCTTATTTTTCCTGATAATAAATTATTATAAAATAAACCTTGCAACACTCACGTTCTATACAATGGGCTGAATTGAAAAGTGCTGTGTTTTTCTGTACGATTCTGCCAGCCTTGTAGGGCCTTCGGAGGAGGAAACAATGGGATTGTCATGCAGATTTCTTTACTTCCCTGCAAAGTTTCACAGATTCTGTGAATCCCTCGCTACAGGGATTATTATGATTATTTATTATTTTGCAACTGACTCCAGAGGTGCTGCTACTTTATCTGTAGAGAAGGACTTTGACAGCAGGGGCAGCAGCTTCCACCTACTCATGGAGTATCCAAAGTTTTCAGTGATGAGAATGAAAAATCTGGGGGTGAAGGGTTAGGCATTACCACGTTGCCTGTTGAGGTTTGTCTACACTGCAGCTCATGTAGGCATGGACGCACTTGCTTTACTTTAGCTAGCATGGCTAAAAATAGAAGTGAAGCCACAGTGGTGAGAGCTTCAACCCCCCTGGAGTCCTGGGCGTGTACCAGTGTTCCCAGCCTATGCTGATGCTTGCACCATGGGAGGTTCGCTCCTGTTTTTAGCCATGCTAGTTAGAGTAAAGCTAGCACTGGTACGTCTACCCAAACAGCAATCCCACCTCCAATTGCAGTGTAGACGTACCGTTAGTTACCTGCCTCTGTCTTTGTTTTTCACCAAGGCCCCCTTTACTAGTGCAACGTGCATGCAGGAAAAAGAAAGCTTAGTGTTTCCCTGCAGCTCTTGTTTATCATGTATGTTGCAGTAGTGACTATTGGCCTCCGCTGGGCCAGAGCCCCCTTGTGCTTGGCTCTCTACAACCAATTTAAATGACAGTTCCAGCCCCAAGGAGCCTACGGTGCAAAGGGCAGGACATGCCAGGTGAATGAAACAAACAAGTGGTTGAGGGGGAGGACAGGTTAGCTACAAAATAATGGGATGTTTTAGCACAGACTAGCCGTGCGCCCAATTTATTGCCAGTCAGTAACGGTCACCACAGCTTGCTGCTTGCCTAGCTGTTATCAGGTGTGGTTACATTTTTTTTGGAGGGGGAAGGTTTTTATGCCATACTTTCCCCCCCCCGAGTACTATGCATGGACTGAGAAATCCTCCTCAGCGAGTGCTGCTTTTTATGTGAATCACTGGTACATCTTTTCATAGCCGGTTGCATATTATATTTTCTATCCTGAAATTGTTAAAATATTTAATATATTTGGGGCTTTTCGGGCTAGGTTTCCCTTATCTTCCCAGGTAGGAGGCTCGACTGGTCCTGGATTTTCAGGGTGTTTATTGCCTTTAAAGTTGTGCATATGGCAGGCTGCTAGGACACCAAGGCATCACTTAACTTTAATTGGTCAACTAGCCTTTGCTGTTATGCACTGCACGCTGCTGCACGGCGCCTGACCTCAGCCTGTATTCTGAAAGCGTTTTCTTCAGCACTAGACATTTCCCAATTATGTAGAGTGTAGGAACAGCAATGCCCTGGCTTTTCAACAAAATGTTACCCTACCTATTAGTCTGGATGTATTGAGCGGGTTAGTACATATTGGAACCAAAAAAACCTACACGACCCCCGCAAAACAAATTGGGAAATGTACTTATTTCATAGATATTGCGTAAACTGAATAATTTTCTAATAAAAATGTAAAGAAAAGGTATCTGTAATTCTAGATCCTTTTTATTTTCCCTTGGAAAGTGTTACAGAATATGTGAGCTTTTTAATGTCAGCAGTATGAGACTATTTATGTATGATGGCTCCATTTTCCATAGTAGTTGAGTTCTCTCTCTCTCTCTCTCTCTCTCTCTCGTAGTTTTATACTCTCAACACTTGTGAGGTAGGGAAGTGCTATGATCCTTATTTTATACATGGGAAACCGAGGCACATAAAAACGAAGGGCCAGGTTTTGAAAGATATGTAGGCTCTAACGATGCAGATAGGCACCAAGTGGGATTACCAAAAGCCCAGAGGCACCTAATTCTCTTTGAAATCGGGAGATTTCATCAAAACCAACATTTCCTCCTGAACAGTTTTTGGTTTTGATAAATTGGCATTTTCTGACCAAAAGTTGAGTCAGAAAATTCCTGACCGCCTATAGTACCAATCCACTGGGTCAGCTCGGCAAGTTTTTGGGGGGGCTTTATGTACAGTGTAAGTGTACAAAAATATCCCGGAGAAAAAATTAGAAACAAATGAAAAACAATTGATAAACTTTCCCAATGATTAGGAAGGATTAGTTTCAAAGGCAATCTGTTGCTGGGATACGGGTTCCGTCGTTAGAATAAAGGGTAGAACAAGCATCACCATCTGGGGAATTCTGGGAGAAGACCAACAGTGGGATCCCAGTTGCTAATAAGGAGTACTACTAGCAGGGGTTTTGCAGGGGGTAAGAACTCAGTTTGCAAAGGTGCCTGTCTTGTCTACTGCTTCCACTGCTGGCATGTGGGTCGAGTTCTACTGATGCTGATTCCAGAGGAAACCTACCTGCCCTCCTGGCCATAGTCGGCATTTGCAACATGCCGGGGGTTAGACTAGACGGCCCTTGCAGTCCCTTCTGGCCCTATGGTTCTAGGATTACTGCATACAGTACTTAATGCAGCCCCATGTAGATCCAGATGTCTTTCATCAATAATGAAGCTGCCCATAGCTGTAACCAAAACGGCATGTGTTTTTCCCCTGTGACTTTGCAGTGAACACATACCTTTAAAAAACGAAACAACTAATATTAAAAATATTACCGACACTAAAATCACATATACAGGTTTTTTCATACATGGTTGTGCCTTTAAGAGCTAATCTAGTGAATTATTCGTACTCATTAAAATATCAGTTTTGTTCCCCTCTCCTTCCTTCCCTCTCCCCAAAAATCAGCCACCTAACTCAGCTATTGGTGCCATGTGTGTCATACACAATCTAACAACACCTTTTGCAACACAGCTGGGTTTAAACATTCCATTGCTGTTTCCGTCCCTGGGCTGTATTTTTGAAAGTGCTGAAAATGGAAATATCACAGGAGCCGGAACCAATAGTAAATGGGCATTGACCACACCTATGGGGAGCATTGTTCCAACTTAACTGAATTGGCTTTAAAAGAAACCATTTAAAGAGGACTGTGAAATGTGTCACATGCATACCTCATACTTTTTTGGGGGTAGACCTGTTTATAAAATACGTACGTGCATATATGTGCACACACTCTTCCATATTATGTACCATTTATGCATACAAATCGTGTGTATGTGTGTGTGTGCGCGCACAACTACAACTGCTGTGGTCCCCAGTGTATAGTTTGCAGTTTGAAGAGAAATCATCCTCCATCATTCGTCATTGCCTAGCTGCAGTAGACTGGGCCGGCACATCCTTTAACAGCGACAAAGGCACACTCATAAATGCCGACATGTTACATTAATTTATAGGCACTGAGTGACTTATTAAATGTGATGTGTGAAATATAACAGGGCCCGGTATGGATGATTAGGTTTGGGGCTTTGAATTGTTGACAAGGCAGGGGTAATGAATTGCGGGACACAAGCTAGTATGTTTCCCCCTCATTAGTCAGTATTAGCTGCATTAATAGTAATAATTGGATATATTCATCATTTAAAATGTTTTAATAAATGTTTGGACAGCACCTGATCGAGGCTGTCAAGTGTTAGACTGGAAGGTTTGTGATGTGAGAAAAATGACGGCATTCCTTGGGAAGAGATTTATCCAGCCTAAAGGGTGCTCTGTTTGCCAGTGTCTCTAAGGAGTGATGGGTAGAGATAGTTTGGGGAAAAATAGGAAACACAGAAGTGAGGGAACTCAGCATCTCTTTCACACTTAAAAGAAATGACAGAGAGATTTCCAAGGACAGTGTCACATCCTGATCTTCCAGTCCAATCTCCAAGATGGGGCCTGAGCTAGAAATTTCTGATGAGCTTCTAGATTGAAATTTGGACTTCACAGAAGTTTGTGTGTGTTCCAATCTGGGCTTTTGAGTCAACCCCTTATAAAGCAGGAGTCCAGCCATGAAGTTCTGATCTGGACTCAAAGTCCCCCAGCGCTGAGACATATTTTGATTCAGGGTTTTGGCTTGGAGCCATCTGTATTCTAGACTATTAACACAGTAGCAATTCCAGACAAGTTTTCTGCAGAGCATCCTAAAATCATTGGCAACGCTGAAGGCAAGTCATTTTCAGAGGGTGTTCTTCTTTTGGGGGGCGTTTCTTTTCCCCAGTGCATTATTGCCTACAATTTCATACAAGACTTCCTGTGATTAACGTTTATTTCTATTATTGTGTGGTCCTCAAAAGCAGAATGAATTACCCCCCCCCCAACATTTACTAGGACAAAGGAAGTCAGGTTTCTACTCCTGCTTTGTGAGAGACGGGTGTTCTGTGCAAAGTTAAATGGTAGAATATACCTTCTAAATGAATGTTGATGAGAATTTAAAACAGTGTAAGATGTTTATTGCAAGACGCTGATGTTGGTGTGAAACTTGCCATGTATCGCTTGGCTGCAAATGATTTTTGTGCCAAAAATCTGATTTTTTTTCTCAAAAAAAAAAAAAAAGTAACCTACAGAATATATAAAAGCAAAAAAGTGGCTGTAAAACTGCGTGGAGTTCTCTGCGGTGCATTAATAGACTGGGTTTTTATTTAGAAAGGTGAGACCTCTAGGGAAAAAACCCAGGTGCTGTAGCAGGTGGAGTTTGGTGACGCAGTAGGAGATACTCTTCCCTTTTAGCGATGACTGAACCAGTCTCGCAGTGGGGACCATTATGCAGCTGGAGGTGCTGTCTTTCAGGAGAGACATAAAATCAGGGCTTTGACCACCCGTAGGCGTTACAAATCTCATCGCACTTGTTGCAAGGACAAGACTTTTATCCTCAGAGTCCTTCCCAAAATCCAGCTCAGGTACTTTTTGTTCTGACTGTCTGAAATCCTCTGTCTCGCTTCAGTGGATAAGAGGGTCTTCATTTCTCTCTAAGTACAGTAAGGCATATCCTGTCCTTAGTAGCTATATCCATTAACCCCCACTACAGAAATACTCAGTGGAGATGCCTTGTTAGAACTGAAGGTCGAATTTACCCTATAGTTGTGTAGCTGGGGACATTTAAGTCATTTTGTGTTTGTGTTAATAAATTCTGCACAGTACACCCCAAAACTAGAACCTTTGTCGTTTCACTGGATTTTTTTTTTCATGATTCCCATTGTATTAACAGGAGTATTGTTATTTAATTTATTAAACACCCAAACCATAAGCAATTTGTTCTAAAATCTGTTTGATTTAATTTTTTCCTTCTGTTGAGTCACGGTTTAAGTATTAACCTATCAGTGTTGCATGTTAGTTGGGAGACATTGTCTTTGTTGAAAACTTGTTTTGTAAGGATTTTTGCATGTTGTCTAGCATTACAGCAGATGCGATCGCTTACAGGTTTGTCAATGGCACTGAACAGTATTTCCTTAAACTCTCTCTTAATTTATGTGTGGACAGTAAAGAGAGACTAAGAACTAAGAGTATGCTCTGACATGCTATAACAATTATTACAATTATTTGTTCAATATACAACAAATCAGCATTTCTTTGGCCTTTTGGGCATATGGATCTGTCTTTACTTTCCATTTATGTTTATTGTGGTATAGCAAATCGTGCCGGCACAGATTCTATCAGCTGCACCTATGTAAATCTATGAAGTTAATCTGGATTTACATTGACATCTTGAGATCCGAATCTGGCCGGTGACTTCTGAGTTTACAGTGTTTTTGGCAGTTATCATGCTATATCGTTTTAACTGACTGTTCGCTATATTTGAGTATTTATAGATAGATTAATAGTTTTAGAGTCTAACTGGATTATTGTGCAGTTTGGGTCTTCATAAATAAGACTTTCCTGGGGCTTTGAAAAGGCTGCAAAATTAAGCAAAAATCACTCTTGACATTCAATACTGGCTGGTTTTAAGTCACTCTCTAGCTGAAAGCTTTCAGATAAAACGGGTTGCTGAAGTTTACATTAACAGGGAATGAATCTTTGGATATTCTAAAAAGGCTCCGCTGGACATTTTTGCTGGCTCTCCAGCAGTTGCCAACACAGTCATTCTTAAAGAAACAGCGATGGAACCGTTGGAACGGTTAGGTTGTAAGCACTTTCTAGCCAATGGAATTAATTGTAACGTCTATTGTTCTGAAGAAGATGAGCCAGAGCGCCTACCTTTCTGTCCTTGTAAATGGGTAACTAACTGATCATTTTAGCTCTGCTTGTCACCACAACCATTGTTACTGCTGACCCACTGTAATAATAAATAATACAGCAGTACTTTGTGATTCATATAGAACCTTGCGAAACCCTCTGTCCTAAAATCTACCTGAGGAATAATGAAGATGGGATCACAGATCTCGTATCTGTTTTCACCCCAGTGACACACCCAGTGATCCAATAGGGTGGGACTAACCCGGCTTCCTGTCCTGTAATGTTAACAGTTCTGGTTCCAGCAAAGGCATGTCTGGCATTCCTTGTCAGAGATCACCCTCCTGCCCAGAAGACACCATCACACACTGGCCGTCACTGGTCTTATCTCTGTTGTCATTTTGAGCTTTTGGTTTGGTCTATTTCCCTCTTGTCCTGGGGGTATCCTTACCCGGAAATGTGCAGACAGACAGAAAAGTTTTTCACTGCCATTCCCTGGCTGCACTATTCCTGCTGGCCGCGTGACCTTGCTGAATTGGTGTGAAAGGTAACCGTGCCGCTGAGTGCCCCTTCCACACCCCCAGAGCTGAGCTGAGAACGTCAGCAGCTGCTTACAAAGTTCTTTGTCCTGCATGTCCAAGTCTCACTGCTTTGTCCTGAGTTCTCGTAACGTTGCACCTAAATTACAAGTGAGGCAGCGGGCAGTTTTGTTTGGCTTTGTTTGAAAGACTGCAACAAAATCCAGGTGTGACTCCCGCTGGGGGTGGTTGTTTTTCAGAAAATGAACAAAACTTTTACAATGTCTCGTTCCAGCGAGGTTGATATAATCCTGCAGCATATGCAGTATTTATGGATGGCACCTCCTGCCCCATGTATGGTGTCGTCATATTTACAAAAAAAACCCAAAATGTTCTCTCTCTCAGCAATAGCTTGCAGAAATCATGTCCAATGCCAGGGTGCCTCCTGCACGTGCATGAGGAAAAATTCCACTGAGAATAAGGCGTATACCTTGTGACAATTCTGCATCCTCAAAACACCACTGGCCCACCTTCCCCTGCTGCACCGCCACATGCAGAGCTCAGGCTGAGTGCCTCAGACTTTCCACTGAACAGTTCCTTGCTTCCTTCCAGCACTTAAAATAGCAACAACGCTCCGGATCCCATCCGCATTGCCAGAGCGCCTTGCTGCAAAGGAAGTGAGAGAGCTTTATGCTCTTAAACACTGTGAAACAATGGGAATACGAAATGAACTATCCAGCTTGTGTTAAGGAGCTCGGTGCAGTGTTCAGTTCTGTTCTTTAACTTTTTTTTGACTGGTACTTATTTATTTTATTTATTTATTATGTAGCATCCATTCCATGCCGTGGGCATCCTCGACAGACTCTTTAAGAATATCCCGTATACTCCTTATTTAGGCTCTTCCTGGATTGTAGTATCCCAGTAACAGTAAAGATAGGATCAACATGTAAGCCTCCCAGCAGAATCTCCATCAGATTGAATCCCTTCACCTAGTCTACTCAGCCTTGCAAATGTGGTCCCTACTTATGACCCAGGGAGGAAAGATACGGGGTGAAATCCTTGCCCCGTTACTGTGAATGGCAGAACTCCCGTTGGTTTAGATGACATGAGGATTTCACTCATGGTATAATCTGTGACCTGATTTTTCCATGTCAACATATGTCCTCATCAGATACGGCACTTTTCTCCTGTTACTCCATCTCACACAGTCGTGCCACATATACTTTTTGGGGTGATATTTGCATGCCAAGGGGACGCGGCCTTTGCTTAACCACATCAACACCTACAGGGATTGCTCTATAAATATCCAGAGAGGTTGGGTGAAATAATTCCCACTCATCTCCTTAGTAGGACTGTGTGAAGAGGAGATTTACAGTTTAGGTTCTAAATCAGCCATGGCTGTTAGAGTTTTGCTGAGGATTTAGTGCGGCTAAAGACGAAACTGGGTGTCATCCCCGAGGTTAATCCAGAGGCTCTGGAATGTCTCTCACACTCTCTGTGATACTGACACAGAGGAACAGCTGAAGCCGAGAGCCCTTTAACTTGCATATGTGCAGGATGTTGTGGGCAAATGTAATGACAGTTGATGTCAATGTTATAAGTCAAAAGGCTTTTGCTTATAGACATGAGTGCCTGTGACTGGGAGACACAGGACGTTAGCTGGGCAAGATTGTTGATCCAGTGTAATGATTGAACTGGAAATGTAGAAGTCTATTAGGAGCAATTAGAACACTGAGTTATCTGTGTAATTTGAAAGCCATTATGACCACCATTTTTAAAAGAAAATACCAAGTCCAAACTGAATTAATGTTGCTAATGTTTTTTTTTTTTTTTTTTTTAAACCAACAACCCGGTAGTGTTCTATCAGAAAGCAAAATCATGGCCCTCACCCTTTTTATTTAACAAAAAGAGAAAGATTTTTATCCTTCTGAGGTTCACACATTGCTGTGGTATGCAATGGAGCCCCTTTACTCACAGTGGATTTTCAGAAGCACTCTGTGCTGCCCTAACTCTGAAAAATCTTTCCCTAGGCACGTGCGTGTACACACACACACACACACACACACACACACACACACACACACACACA
>NW_020664980.1:18034166-18042138 GCF_002925995.2 Terrapene triunguis | reverse complement strand
CACACACACACACACACACACACACACACACACACACACACACACACGCATGCACGTGAAGATTGAGGAAATCTGATTGACTGATCATGTCACCAACTATGCAGGCATCCAGTATAATAAAACAAATACGGACTCATCTTCCAGGGGTTTTTTGCTCAAATGTAACCAAAAGCATTTCAGTAGCATATTTCAGGGCATGCATTTGTGTTGTACCAGATCTCTACACTTCTCAGCTGGTTGAAAGCTCTTGGGCCATAGTCCCTGGGTCATAATACTCTCCAGACATGGTGCATTTTGGTAGTGCACCTCTCTGTTTCTCATGTGTTGTTGCTTATGGCGCAGTATGGATATACATAGATTGCAAATGGTAAAATGCACATGCAAATGGTAAAATGCACACGCAAATTGCATTTCTCTTCCTCTTTCTCCCTCTGAAACCTGTCCCCAGTGCCAGTCAGAAATTTCCATGTCAGTTTGAGTAAATTACATGGTTTTTGTTAATACTAAATAATTACCAGATCTTTTGTTTAAGAAGATCAAGGGGAAAAAATTGAAAGCAGGCTTTGGGCTTTGCATGTAAAGAAAATATTGTTGAGATAAAGTAATGTTTCCATCTAACCTGATCTAATTAGGGATACGTTTTCAGACGGGCTTCTTTCCAGAAGTGCACAAAATTGCATCTGCACTTTGTAGGTTCAGACACCGGCTGAAAAGTTTGTTTGGCGCATGCCCTTTAACTAGTCTGACCCCCTTGGGTTTTGCAGGTTCCTATGCTAACACTTGTAATGTGCGCAGGGGTCAGGCTATTTAAAGTGCATGTGCAAGCTGAAGTTTGTGTGTGCAGTTTTGCACACAGGCTAAGGGGTGAACATCTGATCTATGTATCTAATTGAGTCACAAACAGGCAGTCAGAAAGAAGAGAGTGGTCGTTAAATATTTTCACTGTGAATCTTGATTTCATTAATACCCCAATGAAAGAATTTTAAGACACCCTTATTATTTTCCCTAGTGTGTTAAGACAGAAGTGGAGATTAAGTTGACTCTTTTCGTTTTCTTTAACAAACTGTATCTTGGACGCTACTGATGCCTAAGAACTGTTACACTAGTTTACCACGAGAGAACAGGCAGTCGAATACCAGTATCCTATTACAATTAACAGTAATTCTGTTATCTGTCATCACTTACACTGAACACAGGTTCTTCTAGCACAAGTATGACACCGTGATGACTGCTAATGCACTGGCATTGTGTGAACTATGACAGACCCTGGTGCAGGTTTTATACTTATTCCAGGGAATAAAGTCTAGCATTTTAAGTGGAATTAAAAAAATAGTTTTAACACATTTTCCTACCCTGGTACTTGAAGGGTCAAGTAAGGAAAAAAGTCGTGTAAGGAAGAGTAATTAAACAACGGCAGAGTGATTGAATATTAGTGCTTTTACGGAATAAATGAGGATAAATTCTGTTAGTTATGTGACTTTTCCCTGTACTAATGTGATAATAAAGTACTCTAATTCTGGAGAGGCCTGTCACAGTCTCAGCTAAAGCACTGACCCCTCAGCTCGTAAAGAACAGGCAGTGACTGCAAGGGTCTTAAAGAAAAACAGAGCTTAAGACTTCCTTATCTGCACAGAGTAAAGTAACAACTGCAGTTGTGTATCTGTGTATGTGTAGCTGGATACACCCTCCCTTTATGCCTACATTGTGTGTGTGTGTGTACATATGTACACTATCCATTGCACCTCGGTATTCTAAGTGAACCTTTGGATACTTGGTGCACAGATGGTGTAAAACCCTGCAAACCTTTTGTTTGTTTTAGGTATTTAGTTCCAGTTGGATTGCAATAAACATTGCAGATAAATGGAATGCTGTGCAAATGGGAGCGTATAGAAATATTCAGTCCCCAGCAATCACTGAATAACTTTTTCACCCGTTTGAGAAGAATTATTGAAAAGCCAGTCCCCAGGGGGAAAATTAAACCAGGGAAAAGAGAGAATTCAGACCTGTCTCTGAGTTATTTTGCAATGTTTTTATTTTTATATTTTGCCCTATTTTGCACTGTTGTCTTTTGGTGCCGGGCGAATATTCTGTGGCCTCATTCTATTCATAATGAAAGACTGAAACGCTCTCTGGGATTTTAACTCACTTGGGAGGGAAAATTCAAAGCACACTTTTCCAAAGAAGCCTAAATTTCTATGATGCATTAGAACACTTGGTATTGGAGAGCTGAAGAATGTAGAAGATGAAAAATTGCTATACTATACTGTACTTCGCTGCACAGAGCACACAGACCTACGGAAAACCAACTTGAAACATTTGGTGAAGCAAGCAGTGAGTAATTTAAGGCTGCCTTTGGGCAGTTCTAACTTGTGATTTGGTGATTATAGGTTCTTCTCCAACTATTTGCAATGCTGAAGTATTTATTATACCCACAGCAGCAAAATGCTTCCTGCGCCAGCTCTGGAATTCAGAACAGGTTCACAAAAATACCAGTCTATTCTGTCTGTATTATTATGGCAGCAGCACCAATAGGATCTGTCAGTAATCAGGGCCCTGCTGTGAGAGGCTCACAATTCATGTCGGATCACATCTCAGGGACCTTTTCTGGACTTCAGCTGGAAGATGTGTTTTTTTCAGTAAAAGGAAAGTTGTTCCCATAATTATGTTGCTGGGTTGCGCTTTCTTAATAAATAGTTTTGCATTCTGTAATGCAAACTATGGATCTGATCTGGTGCCCTTAGAACCACTGAGAATGTTGAAATCAGTAAGAGGAAGATTGGGTCCTTTGTATTTATTAATTTATTTATTTTGTAATTAAGGTAGTTTGACAAATGAAGAATGGTTACATTTGGGAGAGAGGTGGCGAGGCTGACTGCAATGTTTAATTTCTCTTCTGTAGAATAAATTTCCAGTTGTAAAAATGCCACAAAAGGTGGCTACTGCTGTTTATTGACTAAAAATCCAGCTGTGAACATGTGGGTAATAGGCGGTTTCCCCCATGCCTGTATTTGATTTCCATGCACAGTCTCACGCTGCTAAATATTGGTGTAAGCCTTCAATTTTTTCTTTTGTGATCAGGGTACCTGATGTGGCCCCTAACGTGTACACGGAAAATGGTGCAATGCTGGATTTGGGTTTAAATGGCAATTACAGCTCTTTAAATACATAGTGTGTTTTTCTTCTTTCTCCTGAAGTTATCAGCAGCAATTGTGGAGTTTTTTTAATACTAGAGTTTCACTCTGCTATCCTCACGTATGCCCCATATATGTTCGATTTGTGCACAAATGGCCGTGGTTAATATTAAACGGCAATAGTCACATTGGTTGGTTTTCATTTGAATAATTCAATGTAGGTATCCTTTGTCTGGTGACATTAGGGCACTAGGAAGGACTGTGATTGACAGCAAGACATGGTGGAGGTGACTGATGGAGAAGGGGAGGTGGTGTACTGAAAAGCAGACAGAGAAACTTGAATAAGTGGATCAAATGGCCCAGGTGTCTGTTCTGGTGTTGCTTTGTGGTGTGTGCAAGGGGACTGGTGCCTAGTGTCAAATTGGTAGGAAGTGCCTGGTTTGCACTAGAAATGAAATAACTTGCTCTTGTCTGCTTGATATTTTCCGCTACTACTGCCTTTGTACTGCAACTCCTTCCCTGCGTTCCTTCCCATGGTTTTAGCACAGGAGGAGGTGATTCAGCTCATAATGGCCCTGGTTCAGCAGGGTATTTAAGCACGGGAGTACTCCCATTGGCTTCAGTAGGGCTACTCATGTGCTTTAGGTTATATACATGCTTACATACCGTGCTGCATTGGAGTTTTCATGCAAAATGGCCCTGAAATTCTTTCATCTGCTGGCCAGTTGCAAGATATTACATCAATATTCGTATTTTGGAGGTTTTACTAATTTTACAGAGAGATGGACACACAGAAAACCCTGTTTGACAGCCTCTAATCCCAGAGTCCAGTATTGCCCTGCGCTTAAACCTTGGGTACGTTTTGTTTGGCCTCTGAAACCTTGGGTAGGTTTTGTTTGCCCTCTGACAGGTTTAAGTTGTGCAAGCAGCACTCACTCACTGGATGGCCACAGGTCTCGCTGAGCTTGGCAGCCTTACAGCTGTCATATTTTCACATGGATGAACTGTTCTCGAACAATTTCTCCAATGTACTGGGAACAAACAAGCTTTTCTTCCGCATCAGGAATGCAGGTCTTCCCTTTCCAACGATGTTTTCCCCTTCAACAGACATATTTATTGTGGCAATGGCAAAGAAAGTCCTACTGCTAACCCTCCGTGTTTGAATTCTCTTAAATCTCCCTCTGGGCCGTGATGGAGAGATGCGTCTTGCTTCCCACTCGGATCTTATTTTATTTTTAAAAGAAAGTTTAGTTTTAATTTATAACCCTCCTCATGTTGGCCCGCAAGAACCCCTGGTCAAATCCTTTGCATATTACTATTGTTTTGTTTATTTGTATCACGGGCCAACCAACAATGGGACCCTACTGGGCTTAGCATGGCTGTACAAAAACAGGATAATAGACAGTCCCGAAGACCTTACAGTATAAATAGAAAAGACAGATAAAGGGATATAACCGACAAACAAAGTGGACAATGGGATGGTCAGCAAATGGCTACGGGTGGGGTTTAGTTAGGAGGGAATCAACTGGATGGAAGGACAAAGGAAAGGAGGGGACATGGGGGGACAAGGCTGGGGAGAAGTGCATTATGGGAGGTGTAGTCCGATGAAGGAGGCCAACCTGTAGAGGACAGTGGGAGCACGAGGCACTGCAGTGGCATTTCTGAACCAGACTGTTCCAGTTTTGGCTGAACTTTGGTTTTGTTTATTGATTTTTGCTTATTGTTTTGTTTATTGATTGACAAAATAATAGTTTTCTTTGTTTTCAACCTGGGGGAATAAAAATCATTCTCTGACCGGCTCTACCGGTGAGTCATCCTGATGGGATCGCTTGAGGAGTAAAGTCCAACTCGCCGTGAATCAGACCTGTAGGCGTCAGTGGAGTATTCCCCTTGGGCGCAAGATACTGTACAAAGTGCAGCGTCCTCTGAAGCACCCGGGCTGCTCCTTTCAAAGGACAAGGGTGCAGTGCTGGCTGCAAATGCAGTCTGTATTCAGATACGCCACAGCCAGAGGCCAGGACGAGAGCCTACGTTCTTGTGACCATGCCTTGCGTCTACTCTTAAAATAGCTTCAACAGATACTAAGGGTGTAAACAGGGTTTTTTTTTTTTATGCCTTACGTTATGTCTATTTTTGTTGTTGTTCTGCGACTGTCGGCATTGCGGGGACTGATAGAAACATCCAAACGTGATTTTCCAGGGGTTGGGAAAGTCAGTCTGTGCCGCCTGGCTCTCTAACAATGTTTTGCATAATAATTAATGATGTACAAGCTGTTACCTAATGAACTGTTTTACTGCATTTGCCCTTCAGTTCTGTCTTCTAAAATGTAAATATGGGTTTAGGATGGTTTATTCCATGCTTGAGGCCTTTGGGGAACTTCTTCAGAGTGGGTTTTTCTTAATCCAGAGCCAAATTCTTACCATAGATGCATGAAGCTGACTGTGGGCCTATTGTTGCATTGAGACGAGGACTGACGCTGCATCTTGCATGCAGCTCACCTTGAACGGACGTTCCTGCAGTATAGTCCGACCCTATGGGAGTTCCTCATGTGTACGTGAGAATAGAATTTGGCCTTGTAATGTTGAATCTCAAGTGTGAGAGTAGCCACTGGAATCATTGAATACCGACCCCTGCCATGCGACAGCGGTGTTAACCTTTCAGAACCCTGATCCTTGTCAGTGCGCTAGGAGCAGCAAAGAAGCAACACTTTCTTTCCAGCAGCCCTGTGTATCACACCTATAATACATGGTGTCAGAAGTAAACTAAATCACTGGCAAAACTGGAGCAAATGAAGCCGCCTCAGGCTCAGAGGCAACCTAGCATATGGCTGGAAGAGATGATTGCAACAATTCTAATATTTCTGGAAGTTAAATGGTCTTGCAAAGAAAGCTGCAAGGGTGAAATCCTCCATGATGTTGTGATTTGCAAGCTCAGAGGCATTGAGAAGCTACAGTTGATTCCAGGGGGAGCATGGAGGGGATTTGCAAACAGCTAGACAACGTCACTGAAAAAATGTCAGGAATAACTTGATGCATGCAAAACCGAGAAAGGCAGACATAGAAAACCAAGCTGTCAAGTGAGGCCATAGACAATAATATTACAAACCTGCGTGAAAAAGCTAAATCTAGACTAATTGGAGATCTAATTATCTGTAGTATAATTGATCTTTAGGTCCAGAGAAGGTTATCACTTACAGATGGATTAGCGACTGCAATGCTAAAATAAAAAATATTGTTTCCTATAGTGAGCAAAAAATGAGCCTAAGTGGCAAAACCACTCTGGAGTGTCTGTTCAAGGACAGACGTCACTCTGCGGGGTTTGGAATGGGAGAGTGGGATGTCCCATGTGTGCTTGGTTGAAGAGCAGTCTGCAAATGCATCTGATCGAGCAGGTTGTCTTCTGAGCAAGAGGCAAAATGTCCTCTGAAAGAATCCAAAGTATTTAAGGAACTGGGATGCATTAAAGATATAGTACATCGCACTTGTAAAGATCCCAGTGTGCTGCCAAATATGCACGCACCAAATAATGTCCCGAAAGCGGAGGGAGAAAGTGAAAGTTGTACTTAATAAAATGATAAAATAAGATGTTCTTGCGTGAATTCAGGCACCAGCTGACTGGATTTACTGTATTGTCTCTAGTAAACACAAAGCAGTTGAGGATTTGTATAGATCCGAAAGGCTTGACTAAGACCATGAAACACTAGTGCTACCGGAGGAGGAAAGTCAAGGAGACAGTGTCTAGATTTCAAAATCCCGGAGTATGTTCAGTTTTGGAGGGAAGCCATGAGTTTGGGAGGTCTGACTCGATCAGACAGTGCAAAGGTCTTCAGCTTCAATTCACTGAAAAAGTGGGTGGCAACTTCTCCAGATAACAGCTATATTACCCAGACCCAGGCTTATCATAACCACACCCAAGGGGCAGTCCGGCAGGAGGAATAGACGACCTCTGAACAAAGCCATGGAGGACACGAGCTATGTTTTCCCGGGGACACCCAGAATGCTATTGACATGCTCGTATATTGACAAAAGTAGTCAGCCTATGGCTGATAACGCACATCACCATCATCAGCTAATGTAGACGCTGGGTGGTGGATTCAGCTCAGCATCTGCACAAACCAGTGCAGAAAGTTATTTTCTGAGGACAGGTTGGCCATGAGATCGGTAACCACGGAGGGACAGAGATGTTAGTTATGGGCAGATCCCCAATAAGAAGCAGAATAGTACTTCCATCGGTCATATCGGGTTCGAGCCTCTACCTCGACCTCCATGCTAGACATATCTTTTGCTTTGGCTCATTTTGGAGGCATTCTGCTAGCCTCCACTGTGACATCTGGCCGAGAGAGGGGTCCCCTCCGGCACAGGAAGGTGGTCTGCGAGGATCAGGCTCAGAAAGGATTCGGGAACAGGAGGCAGCAACCTGGGAAATCGTTGCAGAGTGAAGTACGGGCAACCTGGGAGCTGGGGGAGAGAGGCTGAGAGCCGGGCAATGACGCAGGCTATTACTGGCAGGGGGGCAGCAACCACTGCAAAAAGGCAGACCCAGGAGTGGTCTGCAAAGAAGGGGACTGTCTAGACGGACCCCAATGAGGCACAAGGGCTGAAGAGTGCTCAGGGAATCTGCAGGCCAGTGTGATTGCCTCCAGAAGAGCAGTGGCCACAAGGGGCTATCACTGGTACTTGGCCTGAGGACCACCCCTTCGTACCATTGCACTGGACGGCCCGCAGGGGCTCGGCTGGGGACTGTTGTGTTAATCACTGTTGGATTGCGTCTAGGGCATGTGCACCACTTAGTTTCTGGCAGCCCTAGTACAGCCCTCGTATAGCAGTTCTGTGTTACCTGAA
>NW_020664980.1:17878442-18034156 GCF_002925995.2 Terrapene triunguis | reverse complement strand
TGGCAGCCCTAGTACAGCCCTCGTATAGCAGTTCTGTGTTACCTGAAGGGTGCAGGTATTGACGGGCAGTGTGCAATATGTCTGCATTGGTGGTACACATCGCGCAGTGCCAGAGACCTAGAGGGGGCGTGTACCACAGCTGCACTCTACAGCGGGGTCGGGCACAGTGTGTTTCATTCATTGGCTCTATTAATCTGTGTGTGGGGGTCGGGTGGGAGGGGCTAGCAGATGTGTTTTGTTTGATTGTAAAACACCCAAAGCAGATGTCTCAGTAGGCACAGAAATCATGGGGTGCTGACTTTTGTCACATGACAGGAGTACAGTGGTGCTGGAACTAGGGGTGCTTGAATAACAAACACCAAATGCATGGTTTCCATCAGCAGCACCCCCACTATAAAAATTGTTCCAGCCCCCCCGGCAGGGATACTAGCCTTTGGCAAACCTGACCCATGTCAAGTAGCTGGGGCTCAGAAATAAAAGTTCAGCCTTTTATCAGCACTCCTGTGCGTTGCACGTCTATTTCACCTAGTGAGCAAATTTCAGACTTCAACAGTTAGCGTGAATACTATTTCCCCCCATCATATGGGGGAAAAGTTAGCTCTGAAAAAATAACCCGATATTAAGAAGTTAGATGTAAACAAATGCACATGCAAGTTATGTTTATAATTAGGGTGACCAGACAGCAACTGTGAAAAAACGGGACAGGGGGTGGGGGATAATAGGCGCCTATATAAGAAAAAGTCTCAAAAAACGGGACTGTCCCTTTAAAAACGGGACATCTGGTCACCCTATTTATAATGAGCCCAATTTTGCCAGCATTACTCCTGGGCTAGTCTGACCTGTTATAATGGGATGACTTGCAGCGAAAGGTGGCAGAATGGGGCTCAAGGCGAACAATGCAGCAGAGCTAACAATTCTAAGATAATGCTCTTGAGTTAAGCCATCCTGTATACTCACGTGGCCTCTGAGTCCCCTGTTTCTGTATTATTATTATTTGTTTGTATTATTGTAGTGCCTAGAGTTTCAGTTGTGGCCTGGGACCCCATTGTGCCAGGCGCTGTACAAACCACAGAACAAAACCAGTCTCTGCCCCAACAAGCTTAAAATCTAAGAATAGGGCAAGGGACAACAGATGGATACAGAAACACCGGGGAGTACAAGGAAACAGTGAGAGAGTATTTGTCAGCATGATAGGCAGTGGTATTCTAGCCCCCTGGTTTCCAGCCAAAAGCGGTTCTCCCTTCAGAGCCAGCTAACACTGGGTCAGATTCTTCCCTCCATGTCACCTGTGCGACCCAACAGAAGCGGACCACAGAGATTTGTGCAGAACAGGATGAGAGGCACTCTGCTTGCCAGGAGTCAAACCCAGGTCTCTCAGGGGTTAGGGCAATACATGATGCACATGGCCACCAAGCCTGCTTGTAGTTGGTGCTTTCTGAGACATTATTCAGCCCGTATTTTGGTTTGTCTCTCGGTAGAATAAGAATTCAAGATTGGATAGAGTATTTTATCACCTGATTTCTTTTTAAAACCAAGTAAGAGAAATTATAAGGGGCAAGCTCTGTGTCTTGAAAATTCCTCTCCAAAATGCTGTGGCTTAAAAAAAAAAAAAAATTCCTTTCCTGGAGTTTACAGAATTCACCAATTTTTTGGGGTTTGATAGAACTAAATAAATAGGCCTCAATTCTTCGTCAGCTTCTGTGGATGAAAAGCCCATTGACTTCAGGAGAGATGCACCCATGTCACTATGGTACAATTGTGGAGCTTTTGAATTAGACTTTGCAGACCCCAGAGACCAGCTGTTGTATTTCATGTAGGTGTTCGGTGCTTTTGATCTGGCGCCAGCCTATAAAACAAGAGAATGACATAGCTTGTTAAGCAGAGGAAAAGCTTAGAGTTTTGATAAAGAGGGCTCCGTTAAGAGCTTTGCCTATTCTGGGGGGGCTTTTGAGTTGATCACCGTGCGAGCGCACACACACACACGCCCCCAGTGTTTACACATGCCAGGCAATGTTAACAGGATCAATGTTTTCTACATTTGCATGGCACGTTTGACTCCATCGTTCAGTGCAGATATTTTTAACTGTTACATCTCCCACCCTCCCTTCCCGGTAATATTTTCCTTTAGGGAAGTTCAAGCCAAAGTGGTCAGCTGCTTGGCTCCTACATTCTGGAAAACTCTGAAGAATTCTCTAGTAAACCCCTGGGGCAGAGCAGACTTTTCCCTAAAGAATAAGCAGTTCTGAGAGACTTTGCCACATAAGGGCCTGTTTGAGGCTCCAGGCACCAGTTGACAGGGACGTCTTTGCCTCCCAACAGATGGCCAGGATTTTTATTTCAGCCAGCAATCTCTCGCAGAGGGGTGGTCTCGCTATTCTGCCAGCATTCCGCATGACAGGGCCAGCTTAGGGCAAGAGGGATCTGATGTCCGTGCCCTTCATAGCTCACGAGCTAAATGATGGGCTGTTGACAGGAAAGCCATCATCTGAAGTGTAAGATCCTGAACTCTCCCTGCATTTCGTTTTTCTTTGGCGGAATTAATGCCCTATTTGCTTGTCTCTCAAAATCCATTCTGGCACGAGTACAAACCTTCGACTGGTGGCAAGCAGTTGTCTGGATTCAAGATGCCGGGCTTTGTGCTGACAGCTCCTTCTACACAATCGGAGTCAGGCTGTCACAGCTGGCCATTAGAGGCTTAAAAAGACACACACACGACAAATAGCACCAACTTTCGGTTATTGAATATCCAGACCTACTTGATGAGAAAATGCAATGGCTTATACCCCTCTTTAATTGAGCGTAAACAAACAGCGCCCTTGCCATCCGCCGTTGAAAGTGTCTTATGGCTCCTTATGGTTTTATATCGGTTGGTCTCTTTGGTTTCCTTGAATGAGAGTAGCCCCTTGAAGTTTAAATTTGTCACCACGGCCATTGTCTAATATGATTTTTACAGCGTGAAGGAGCTGGCACAACAGTCAAACAGGCCTCTTTAGGATGCAGTTCCGCAGGGGAGCAGCATCACAGAACACCAACCAGCAAAATGGAGCTGTGAAATGTTTCCATGCAACGAGCCCAGTTTTGCCCTTCTTGATTTCGGCATATGCAAATTATGCCACTTAGTGGCCACGGTGGGTTCTCACCGGGGATCAGGACGGATGCTTGAAAAAAATTAACTTTCTGATTTTAAGTAAAACAATAACAAACCATCATCCCCTGATGCCTCATTATAAGTGGAGACAGGGTAAATTAGCCTCTGCCTGGTTAATCAACAGCTATTGCAGATATAATCATGCTCTGTCTGATTGTGCCTGGTTTTAAAGCTTGGTGCAGGATTTAATTTTACACAGTTCTCTTTAGTAGAGCCCTGATTATAGTTTGTTTTGGACAAAAGGCTGATAAACCCTGGCTCATGAGGAGGGAGCCAGGAATATGAGACCCACTATTATTCATTGACTTGTCTTTATGGGTTTACGGTCCATTGGTGCATAACAGTGAAGAAAATATTTTCAGTAAAATGTTTGCTTTTTGGGGGCTTGTAAAATGCAGTGTCTCTTCTTAAAGCTACATATAGGTCTGGGCCGTCATTTCAATTCTTCCATGAGATCAGCCTTTTAATCAAGGCTTCCCCTCACCCCCCAGTGTTTTGTTCATTCATTTATGCAAATTGTCACGAACCAGCTTTAATTTTGTTGACAAATTTGGTTTAATTGTTGGATCAAGATTCAGATTGTGCGGAACGCTTTAAAATTTTTGCATCAAATTGAGGTTTACACGCTACACACGAACTTGTGAGATGAAACCTCTTATATGCAAAGACGTTTTCTTGGCCAGCATTCTTCTGTTTTCTCTTTGCTGTACTGAAACTGTCTCTTTAACTTCCTGATTGCTGTGGAAGACAGCATGATTCCGTGACGCAAGCCATTTAAAGTGACAGAGGGACCAATTCTGCAAACCTGTATGGCTGTGACAAAGCAAAGTCCTTAAGCACGTGTCATTTTTAGCACATGCTGAAGTGCTTTGCTGGTTGGAGGCCATGTGAGAAGTCCTTGTGTGAGTAAGGATTGTTAATTGGAGGAAGGATTCGTTGGATCAGACTCAGGAAAGGGCATGGTGCTACACGCTGCGTGCATCTGAGAGGCTAATGGCAGTGTCTCTTTTCTCTACAGGTTCTTCTTGAAATTTTTTCTCAAATGTAACCAAAATTGCCTAAAAAATGCCGGAAACCCCCGGGACATGCGGAGATTCCAGGTCAGTATGTCATGCTTCCTCCTTTAAAAATAATCAACTGGTGGGGTAGAAATAATTTGACCCAAACTAAGCTGGGAATTAACTGGAAGATGCTGAAATTTACTATACTGATCTCCATTTTTCGGATTCCCAATGATAGCAGAAATTAGCAGGAAGTTCTTGGATTTTCATGCTCTGGGCAAGAGAAGACTTGAAGATGATGCCATCCCCATAGGAAGTAAAACTGTGAAGGGAAGAAACAGAAGTGACCTTGTATTGTTTCTCTGTTGAATCACATGGTTGCTTCTCTCTAGGGTGTCCTGCTTTGCCTTAAGACCCAACTGTGCCTTCATGTAAAGATTTTAAGTGAGCAAACAATATTTATTAGTGGGGGAAATCTTGTCACCAAAACAGATATATGGTTATGCTGAAAATCTAAACAAGCTCCCCTTGGGGAGTCATTTGCTGCAGTTTGAAAGATTTTTTTGTATTTTTTGAAAGATTGCATTCATTTTATACTGGCCCAGTCCTCACTACGGGTGTGTGTGTTTCGATTTAAGATACGCAAATTCAGCTACGCGAATAGCGTAGCTGAATTCGACGTATCGGAGCCGACTTATCCCACTGTGAGGACGGCGGCAAATCGACCTCCGCGGCTCCCCCATCGACGGCACTTACTCCTACCTCCGCTGGTGGAGTAGAAGCGTCGATTCGGGGATCGATTGTCGCGTCCCGACGAGACGCGATAATTCGATCCCCGAGGGATCGATTTCTACCCGCCGATTCAGGTGGGTAGTGTAGACCTGCCCTCAGGCAAAACTCCCACTGTCTGTTCTTCACTAGGGTGTTTTTGGCAAATACTTCCCTACCATTGTAAGCTCCCACCCGTGGAAACATAGGCTGGGCGCGGTGGGGTGAACAGAGCTCCAGCTAGCCACCAATATTTTTCCATTGTGTTGTTTAACCATGCTCAGTACCAGTCTAAAAGATACGTAAGCTCCTTCCTTTTCAGTTTAAACCAATTTTTACCAAAAAATTCCTGGGTTATACAAAAAGTCTTATTCATTTTGTTCTGATTTTCACCCTACTTTTATATCATTCAAATGTATAAAATTAACTTGTTTTATTGGGAAAATACAATACACTGCATGAGATCGATGTATTACAATAACACATTAGTCTGTGTGTATATGCAAAGCTGCCTGTTGAAGTAAGGCTCTATGTTTATTGTGTGTATCTTCTAGACTAATAAACAGGCAGGCAGGCAAGCTCTGAAGTGCGTGCGCATCTGAATGTACTGATGAATCTCATGCCTGCCACGTATACATCTCAAGCTGCTCGCAGATAACTGTTGAAAGATTTGACACAGTAAAATGAGAAGAAAACCAAAATCTGTATCAGAATATGTTTCAGAACACAAGGAAGTATTTGAAAGTTTAAAAAAAAAACAAAAAAAACAGGAGAATAGGATGAAGTTGAGTGTATGTGCTACAAATGGTGTGGCCCAATTATTAAATGTAAATATTTATAGCTTAATAGTTCTAAGTGTACAACAGTAAACTGTTTATTCAAATGAAAAGTTTTATTTGGGGATTAGAGATACATTGTTTTCTTAAACTCAGAGGTGGCATTGTGTTTTGAGTTCTGTTTTAGTTCTGCAGCAACCCACATTGATGAATGGAAATCAAAGCATTAATCTACTGAATACTCCCCCTGCGCGCGCCCCCCCCATATTTCCGTCCTCCAAAATAAACCCCAATATTTACCCAGAAAAATTATTAATAGTTTTTTGCACTGATTTTCACCTGTTTTTGTTGTTGTGGCTTGTGCTAATAAACACTGATAAATTCCCGGGAAAAAATAAATAAAATAAAAACTGAAAACGAAGGGCCATAAGGATATGAAATTAAAAACGTCACTGGCCATGGAAGCATTGTCTACACGAGACCTCCCAATGCTGGAGCCAGCCGGGTGTTGGCAATGGTGGGAAATGTGTGCCCAAAGGACCCCCCGTGTCATCGTTCAGAGGGTGTTTTGCCTACAAGGGTCGGTAAGGTGGAGAAATGACCCTCCCTCGTTGTGGGCAATGCAGGAGTTTAGTGAAGGCAAGCTCCATGAGGTTTCTTACTCAGGACTGTCCTCAGGGGTTGGGGTTAATCTTCACCCAGAAGCAGCGAGGGGTTTGTCCCGCAATCCATGGGGGTCAGAGAAGGGTAGTTGAGGCTGGAAGTGGGCCAAGGACCATCTGTGCAGAAGCCCAGCATCTGTGAAGCAGTTTAGGGTGCTCTGAGTCCCCTTCCAGCCACCGCAGCACTTAGTTGTAAGTGGTACACATTCTATGAGTGATTATAATACTCAATGCCTCTTTCTTTTACTGTATGCACGCTAACAGGTTAATCCCTGTAGTTCCCCACAAGGTAGGTGAGTATAATTTATTCCTGTGCAGCTGGGATAGAGGAAGGGAAGTGACTTGGCCGAGGTCGTGCACCTGGTCAGTGTCAGAACTGGGATTAGAATGCCATGAGTCCCTGACGTCCAGTTGCACGCGCCTTCCTCTATACCGTGCTGCCACTGGGAGCTATTCCCACTTATTAAAATATATATTCTCCTCTAAGAGGAAGAGTATTCTCCAAGGGTGCTCTCGCCAGTAGGGCAATCTAGCATGAACAGCCAGGTCTGGGGCCTGTCAAAGCACACGGTTCGTGATATGTACGCACTGCCAGTTTCGTACTCCCCCAAGATACGGGCTGATTTTCATATGGTAATGCCTTTGCATGTTCCCTCAGAACAGCAACCAGGAGCCTGTGTAGGTGAGCAGGTAGGGCATAAGAAAGGTGGTTGATCTCTTCACTTGTAAAGACATTCTGTCATGCAAACCCAGCTTCACAGCAGTTGAGCTTTCAGTGTGTAAACAGAGACTGCTTAATTACACAGGTCATGTCAATTAGCGTGACCTTAGCATTTTCAAGAAATTAATCACTTTCAGCAGAGCAAAGCACGGCTCATACATTAATACAGTGAGCTATTAAAGCTTGTAGAAATCCATTAAATGCCAGTGCTTTTTTTTTTTCTTTTGCAATAGCTGGGTTTTCTTCTTGAACTTGTTGCTCTCGCATTAGACCAACAAACTTCTTACAATAAAGCGGCTGGTCACTGTGGAGGGTAGAAGACACAGGCTTCATTTTTCACTTCTAGGGGAGAAAAGTATCAAGCAAAACCACCGCGTGGTCGTACAGAGCACCCACCTTTGGCTCACGGGCGTAAACATGCTGGGTGAAATCCTGGCCCCCTTGGGTATGTCTGCACTGCAGCTGGTAGCCAGCCTGGGGAGATAGAGGCATTCGCACTAGCACACAGTGTGGCCATTGCGGCTCTGGCTAGCCCCTGAGCTGACCCAGGGGTTAGGTGGGCTTGAGAGACTGAGCTGCTGCCTGAACTGTAATGTCTACACAGCTATTTGTACTGCGCTACCCGCTCCGGGAGACTCGCTCCCAGCTGCAGTGTAAACCTCCCTTTGAGGGCAATTGACTTCAGTGGGGCTAGGATCTCACCCACTAACTCGAAAGGCTTGGGTCAGAGTGAGGAGATCAAGGCAATTTCAAGTCCTTTTTTTAAAAAAATTATTGGAGATATGCTATCTCCTAGAACTGGAAGGGACCTTGAAAGGTCATGGAGTCCAGCCCCCTGCCTTCACTAGCAGGCCCAAGTACTGATTTTGCCCCAGATCCCTAAATGGCCCCCTCAAGGATTGAACTCACAACCCTGGGTTTAGCAGGCCAATGCTCAAATCACTGAGCTACCCCTCCTCCTGTTCATAGCTGGATAGCCGGCGTTTCTGGGAGGGGCCAGATGGTCCCATGTGGCTCTGTTTGCGCGGCTCTCCGCCTTTCCACACAGAAGTGAGGGAGTTTCGTTCACACAACATAACTCCTCCTTCCTTACTTCATGCCACTTTTTCCCACCCTGATCCTGGTATCATCTGGGAACTGGTTCATCTTTGGGGCTGATCTCCATTGTCTGCCTGGAAAAGGCCCCAAGCCCCAGGAGTCATTGGGGATTGCTGGAATGCAGCCAGGCTCTGGCCCTGTCTTGTGTTGGGGAACAGGAGGTGGTGGTGGCAAAGTACAGGCCCAGGTACACCAGGCTAATGCCACCTGAGGATGAACTTTGCAGTTTCCTTCCTCTTTCTCTCCCTCCCCGGTGGGCTTCACTGTGGAAGGGTCAACTGGAGCCTATCTCATTTAGTCACAAAATGGCTAACGAGTGAAGGGAAGGGGGCGGAAGGTATGCTGGTTTTGGGGAGCTGAGTGTGGAGCCCGAGTCGGCTGGCCCAGGCCAGCCGCGGCCAGGCCTCGCGTAACCTAAGTGCTGCTGCAATACAGGTAGTAATTCGATGGCATTATGGGGGCGGGTGAGCAGCTTGCTGTGAAGGTGGGGGCAGGGGGAGAGGATGGAGAGTGATGGGAGCGACTGAGACGCAGCTGGGGGAGGGCATGCTGGCTGTTCTTACGGCATTTCCTTGGTGGCTGGCACCTGGTGCCATGTACTCCCTGCCACCCTCGGTGGCCGGTGCCCTGTTTTCTCCCTCGGTGGCTGGCACCTGTGTGCTGTCACCCCCTCCCGTCCTCCCCTCCCACCCCCCCGGCTATAGGCCTCACCCCAGCCTGGCAACTGGCACACATGCTCCTGCCCCTCCCCTGGGCTGAGTGTCTCCACAGGGACCCAGGGTGGCTGAGGAGTCACATAAGTGACCGCCTCTCCCGGCCGGCTGGAGGCATATACTGTGTGACTCCTGTGTGGTCCCCATACGCTGGCCGCGTAACAGAAGCCTGGGAGAAGAGAGCTAATCCTACCTGCTCCCTGGTGTCTGGCCTGCTCCGATGTGCTGCTGCAGCTCCCCCACCCCTGCTTTGGGTTCTGCTCCCTCCTGCCCCCCCTGCATGGGGATGGGATATAGCTGGGTCCCCCTCTTGCCTCTACATCAGCTATCCCCTCCCCTCAATATTCCCATTGCGGGGGCAGTAGCCCCCACTACCCTCTTGGTCTGCTGCCCCATGGTGGTTCTCTGCCCTAAAAAAAACACACAGAACTAAAACACTTTTTGTCTACTTGTGTAATTAATAAACCCCAAGCAACCTGGGAAGTTTGTTGTTGCTGTTATAATAAAACTGCACGCACGCTGACACGTGTCGGGTTTCAATAGGGAGGAAACTTTTGTGGCTGAGTCAGAGCATAAACCCCCCAAACATGCATTTATTATGGAAACCCAGAAAGTCACTAACGCATTACCGCACTGTCTGATAGGCTTAGCACAACCTCCACCTCTTGCAAACTTGTCTTAATGGGATGCTGCCACTCATGTTTGAATGGTAGCCACTTGTGTCCTGCTGCAAATCTGCATAAGAGACAAAAATGATGCTTCACGAATCCCAGATAATGGAGTTAGGACATGCAAGGTTCTCTCCCCAGAGGGATAAGGAGGAGGGGGAGTTTGGAAAACAGCAGTATGAGTTCTGACCCCAATTCACCAAGGTATTTAAGCACGTGCCTAACTTCAGGCATGTGAGTAATCTCCCTGAATGCATTGCACATACCTGCTTAACTTTAGGTACAGTCTTAAGTATCTTGTTGAATCAAGGTCTATTTGAGTTACCTGAATGACGGAAACAGACTGCACAAAGCAGTCTCCAACTGGTGATGAAAATAAGGATGTTTCCCATCCCTTTTTGTCATGACATCCATTAGGAAGCTGGAGCAGTGAGATATACCATCAGATTAGTGAACCCCAAAGCCAAAGGCCTAAAGCAAATGGCAGCAAGAGACATCTCAAGCCTGGAAATTATCGTCATTGAATTTTTGCAGCCTTTGCCATGAGGTGTCTGGGGTATAAACCAAAATATCAGGGCACTGCCAGGAAAACGGAGAAAATTGAAAACACCAGGAACACGTTCTGTATTAATCAGTTAGCAAAGCTTAATGGGCTGTGGCTAAAAACGAGGAGTCATGCGATGCTTAATTTTGATATATTAGGTGATGCACCATAACAAATCAACAGGCCCAGGACTAAACCCGGATAAATAGTTTGATCTCCAACATTCTTGTTTCAGAAGGTTTTTTAACTGACCTCCCAAAAACATTCACAACGGAGCTATTTAACGGCAGGCAGAATACTTTGCAGAGTCATTATATAATATAGCGGGAATGATACTGGTGGCTGGCTGAATAAAGTTGTAAAAGGATGTGGGGGAGGACTCTTCCCCCAGTTTCCCCCAGTGTTGATACAGGATTTAGATTAAAAATCTACGACGGGTTGAAGCTAAAGCTCAAAATCATTTTCCGTGTTTGCCTGACCCAAATTAAAAATGTGTTTTGTTGACAAAATTTGGAAAGGTTGGAGATTTGGCAGGCCTGGTTGTCCCCATGTTTACATTAATATGTCAGCACCTCATTAATCATTTATTAAACTGTAGTGTTTCTTTTCCCTCCTGCTAACGCCTCTGTTCCGCGGATGTCTCACTGTCCACTCCACATCTAGTTTGATTTCCCCCTCACCCCACACACAATTTTACGATTTCTCCACGATTAGTTTTAGCATGTGCTTTAACTTGAACACATCCTGATCATTTCAAAATCAAAATGAGACAAGTGTTGTATTTTGGATTAAAAATCAAAGTGTACCTTATAAGCCTATATGTGCCCTGAAAAAGTCCCAGTATATCACTGCAGTGCATAACAAAATACACAGTCTATTTTTTCTCTGTACATAGTCATGGCATTAATATTTAGCTAATGCGTGTGTGCTAAATCCTTTTTACATTCCTAGCAAAACAGAGGGCTTACGTTAATAAAATTGTATATTTTAAGAAATAAGCAGAGCGTGTGTGCTGCTTTTTACAGGTGCACTATGAATAATCATTTTTTTTAGACAGACACCCAGAATAACCACTTTTTTCTGCATTTCCTGACACTGGAAACAGCTTCTCATGGTGATTCCTTTTATAGTTTCTTCTGCTAACGACTCCAAAGAACCACTCCAATGTGGTCTCTGTGCAGTAAATCAAACTCCCTGGTCAAGAGGTAGGTAGGAAGGTACAGTTCAGTCAATCAAAACGTGTCACATCAACAGATTCCAAAACCCGAGGGAAAAATATTACAAAGGCCTGATCCCGTAACTGACCTGGTTGGATCTACTGTTATGAACAGAGTTACTCCCATGTTAGGAGTTCTTGTGTGAGAGCGGTTACTTACGTGTGCAAGTCTTTGCAGGTTTGGGCCCTAAGCTAGTAGTATTTTTAATTTAGGAAGACTTTTAATTCTGGATCCTGGAAACACCCACATGCTTAACTTTAAGCATTTGCTTAACCTAATTGACTTCAATGGGACTACACACATGCTTTAGAGGAAGCACATGCATAAGTATTTGCAGGATTGGGGCCAAGTTGTGGGGGAAATATTTCAAGCTTTTGATGTTCTAGGAAATTCAAATTCTTCTGCTGCTATGATCATTATTATTATTATTATTATTAATTTATTTTATTTATGATATTTCTACATCAGCCTAAATGAGCTTGGCACTTTACTGACTAACACAGAAGACTGGTGTAGAAGTCAATGGCGTTATGACAAGTGACGTCAGCTGAGGATTTGCCCAAAAATCCTTGTCCCAAAGAATTTGCAATGGTTGCAATCTCATTTGTGCCCTCGCAAACTATGTGCCACTCACTGTAGGGTCACATTTTAGTGGAAACAGCAAAAACTTGCTTCTGCACCCCAGGCGCGGAAAGGATAAATTCCATTTGAAATCCTTGTGGAATTTTACATTTTGGCATGTTTTTCTCCACTAGTTTGAATTCAAAAGAATTTACCTATAATATTTCGTGCTGTCTTTTTTTTTTTCAAATTACTGTCTGTAAGAGCTGTTGAATTCTTTATTCTGTATTTTAATAATATGTATTTTTTAAAAAATCCATTGCAGAATGGTGTTCTGATGGACTAGATCAGAAATCCTGAAATGCAAACTGTTCTGTTGTGTTCCCCCTTTTAAAGACAAAGGCTTCCTGGCTTGGCTAAAGATGGTTTAGCCACTTGACTCGCTTTGTATTTTTAAGTGTTTAATAGGTGGTGAGAAATAGGTAGAATGGCAAAGTTTTTAGTTTATTTTCTTTATCCAATTCAAGTGATGACATTGAATTGTTGTAAGTGATCCTTCAAGTGTCCCCATCCGAGCAACGCTGAGAGGGAGCCGCTTCCTGGGAGCGTTGAAGCAATGTTTGCCAATCCTTGTAAAGCATTTCACCTCTTCAGAGGCTAAAGCCTCTCAAAACCAAGAACAATTAAAGCAAGAGCCTTTCAGAGCGACTGGGGAATTCAGCAAAATAAATCAGAAATCCTCTGCCCTGGCTCTGGAGGCTCGCCTCATTATAAGAGCAGATCTATTAGCCCCCTTGCCATTGTCTTTCATTTCTCAAGTGAGGTGATTCTAATTAAATTAATCTGCATGTCAATCTATCGGTGATCAATCAAGAGGGCTGAGGTCCCCCTGTGCGGCAGTGTGCTTGCGGCTGACAGGGGCTGATAATGGAGGAAGAAATAAACTGTCGAGCAAAGTTAATTAGTCAACATAATAGGTGGATTAAACGGAGCCGCTGATTGCTGTTTCACATGTCGAAGCATGAGGTGGGAGCTGAAACTGCAATTAACAGACAATTATTATATTTGGTTGTAAGAGGTCGCATGAATAAACATATCTCGGTGGGTTTCAGTTTTTAATCCCTTTCCCTGTTTAATATAAGGAGAAGTGTAGGTCATTTCTTCTTATTGTTTTAGTCAAAGTTCTCTACGGCAACGTGTGCTCTTGGAAAACTGGCAGTCTACCCAGGGCCCTGTCTTCAACTGGAATCAAACCCTGAAATGCTGAACTTCATTAGTGTAGGACATAGGGGTCAGAGCGGGGAATGGGGTAAGAGGAGCAGTGTGTGGTCCTGGAATTATGGTGGGGATCTGAGTGACCTGGGTTCTGCTCCCAGCCAGCTGTATGACCTTGGGCAAGTCACGTTCCCTATTTATGCCTCAGTTTCCCCTCCCACACTTTGTGTCTTACCTATCCAGATTGGAAACTCCTTTGGGCAGCATCCATCTCAGATTGTGTCTGTATAGTGTCTAGGACAGTGGATCCTGATCTTGGTTGGGATCCCTAGACATGAGCATAACGCAGATGGCAATAAAGGTGACTAGGTCTGTCTTTCTCTGAAGTGGAGACTGTCCCCAGACACACTGAAATGCAGCTCAGAGCGGGAGAATTTGGGATAAGTCCAGATATCCCTGGTGACTGTGGCTAAAAAAAAGAGGAGATTGGGGCAGGGAGAGAAAGAGAACGCTGCTCTCGTCTCAACTTCACAAAAAGTGTTTTTGTTTTCTTTTATTTTGAATCGATTCTCATTTGCAATGTCAACAGCGCTATCTACTTCAGCACAGAAACTGAAGGATAATTTAGGGTGAAACACAGCCGCCCTTGTATTTGCGGGGGGGGGGGGGGGGAAGAAACCCTTAATAAAGATCTTCTTGTTAAAATGATGGTTAACAGCGTACCTTCTGCCATACAGCTACAAACTCTGCAATTTGACTTAAAGCTGCATCAAAAGGTTTCTCTGCCAAAGACTCACTCATCAATAGCGTCTCTTGTTAGATTTGTACAGCATAAGCACCAGTTATTATGCGAAATAGCTATGAAATTTTCTCTAGCTCCCAGCTGTTATTTATTTAACTGAGTTTATTACAATCTGTGCTCTTTTTTTTTGCTTGCAGGTTGTGGTGTCGACAACAGTCAACGTGGACGGCCATGTGTTGGCGGTGTCGGACAATATGTTTGTACACAACAACTCCAAGCACGGGCGGAGGGCTCGACGGCTCGATCCCTCGGAAGGTACGCCTTCTTATCTGGAACATGGTAGGCATATCATTTTCGTTGGCTGACATTGCTACTTTAAATGTGGATTTATTTGGTTTCTCTCTCATTTTTCATTTCAAATTGTCCTGCAGTCGTCGAAACAAACTTCCGGGCCAAATTTTTAAGAGATCAGTCTCCAAAAACTGGGTTTGGATTTTCAAAGCAGCAGAGGACTAGAGTTTTCAGTGGTGGGGTGGGGAACCTGAGAAAATTCTCATGAAAAATCTGCCCTTTGCTTTACTGAAAAATGTCTACATTTTTGGGATCACCTCCACTCAGCACCCAAAATTGGGGTCAGGTGTTCAAAATGGCGCAGCTCCCCCTGGCATGTAAAAGATGTGGGTAGAGTTTCAAAAGCACTTGGCACCCACAACTGGGACCAGATTTCTGGTAGCTGCTGGGTGCTGAGCTCTGTAGAAAATCTGGCTACTACATTAAGTTTTTTTACATGAGAGTTAAGCTGCTTTGAAAATCTGGACCTAATTAATGTTTTGTTTTTGCTTTGTCCTCTAAATTGGTGACTGCTTCTAAAAATAAAACAAAACAAAACAAAAAGCATAAGGGAATTCCCCCCGGCCCCTTGGGAGAATTGTCCCTTGTCTTTTGAAGTGGGTTATAATCCTGATCACATTAGGCACTTGCTCCCATTGACAGTCGTGGGTGTGGAATGCACCCAGCCCCTTGCACTGGTTTGTGCCATAAGTGTGTGCCATGGATTGCATGGGTAATTGGTTATATTCTGCCAAATAGTTAGAAGAAACCAGATAAAATTTGTCTCAAGGAAAGTGAATGCCACTTGGAAAAATGTAAACTGCATACAGTAATACAAATAATAATAATGGGAGAATCTATCATTTTCCACCACTCGATGAATTGCTGATGAAAAAGAGTTCTATTCTACTCATTCTTTTGGGCTCCGATCCTGCAAAAATTTAGTCATCTGCTTAACTTTATGCACGTGTGTAGCCATGTTGAAGTCAATGGGACTGCTTGCGTGAGTAAAGTTGAAGGTATGGATAAGTGGTTGCAGGATTGGGGTTGTAGTTCGCACTTACTAACCTAAAATTCTTAGCTCAGCAGCGTTTCTCATTATATAAACATAACTTACATCTGTATTTATTTAACTCTAACTTTTTATGTAGGTCATGAGCCATTTTCAGCTGTGCTTCATCCTATAGAATTTTTTTTCATCCCTGCCAACAACCTAATCTAATAAACAAACCACTGTCATAATGTTTGCTCGATTTTTGTATGGAATGTGCAAACTGCTTTTATTAATTAGCAAGAGGCAGAGCCTTACAAAGGACACGTCACTCTGTTCAACCTTGCAATCTTTTTAACATAAACTCTCTTGTCTTTCAAAACCTGCTTATTTTTTGGCTTTGTTAGAACTAAGCTAGATACACTTTTTTTCCAGTGAGGACCTTTGAATGCCTACCTGTGATTAAGTTTATACTTTTTTTTCCTCATACTTATAATTATTCTTGTCTTCACACATACTGTAATGCTATCTCCTTGTCATGTATCTACCACTCCCACTTGCTAAATTGCTCTGTGTGCAAAAAGAAGAAAATAATAAAATTATACCTATATTTTCAGATAACCCTCAGGTCCAGTGGTTGCCATTAAATGTCAACATTTGCCAACAGGCACCACATAATCACCACAATTATCTCCTCTGCTAAATCCTGCGGGGGCGGGGGGGAAGTGATTATCTAATCCAATCTAATTCTCGGGTACCTCTCGGATGAAATTATTTGGCCACCGTTGGCAAATTCTCATTAATGGTGACCACTGCACTAAAAGATCCCTTCCTTCCTTAAGACATGCCAGACATTTAACCTTTTTTCAGCTAAACCTGTGTCTCCCCCAACCACTGAACTCTATGCATGTTTATGTGCATGGGATGGCAACAAAACTAGCAAGTACTTTTGTTGTATGTTGTCCAAAACAACTGACCGAACTCAAGGGTGGATACATGTTAAATGGGGCGCCTACCCACCAAAGTTTTGAGCAGCCACCAAAAACTTAAACCCCACTCCTGGAACAGTCTATAGCTCTCTCCATTGGAATAGGCTTCCCTCATAGTTCCCTCCCCAAAATGTGTCCCTCTTACTCCTGCTCCTAGATCCTTGGTCCTAAGGCCTGGGCTGTCTTCCCCAGATTTGTCCATGCAGAATACCCTTGGCTCTCCCACCTTCTGTGGGGGTGTTGGGCAAGTGGGGGAGAGGATGATGCAGGCCATATCAGGTTGCCAGTCGTTAGCTGTGCTGCTCACAGCTATTTCGGCCCAGCGCTCTGACTGATCATGAGGTTTGGATTGCAAGAAGTGTACTATCATACCCCTCTGACCCAATGTACCCAGGCGCTTATATAGAGATTTTGAGCCCAAATGCAAATATCTGGTCAGCAAATGAGGAATACCTGATGTTGTTTGTGGAGAAGTGGAGGCAGAAGGTGGTGAGGTGGGGTGCTTGCTGCTTGGTTTTCTTAGGCATTATTAAACTTACAATTTTCTTTACAAACCTGTTTTGGCAAATGCTGCTTTTAAACATTGAGTTCCAGTGTGTGTGACACCTAAAAAAGACTTTGGGTGCCGAAAAGCAAAACCGGACAGAAAGTTTTACCTTCTGAGCCACTCAGGAGCCTTGTGTCTCCACACTTGGGTTTTTACCATCTCATTTGCAGGTAGCCTGGATTATTTTTGGGATCTCCAACACAGATCTATATTTATAGCCTGCTGGTCAGACAGTAAAAGGAAAGCTCCTTTTTAGCAACTCATCTCTCTGTACATAAGTAGAAACCAAGATCATGGTTTCACATCCCCACACTATACTCCTTGATCCTGGAGAGTTAATAAGCTCATCTTTCAAATAAATATACCTTTTTTTCAAAAGGCAGAGGCTAATTATTTCATACCGCTCTGTGTGGTATAAATAGGGTAGGCCACAGTGATTTGTGGTTTGCAATAATTATCACATTTTCACTCACAAATAGTTGGACTCTTGCTTGTTTGATATTTATGGTAAACCATGGGGCTAACATGGTTGACCTTTCTAAATTATACAAATACAGTAAGATGTATAGAGAAGAGCTAATACAGATCAAAATCGGCATAATATATATTGGTGTATAGTTCATCTGAAGGTGTAATTTAAAAAGGAAAACCTTTCCAAAACAATTTAAAGGACTAAACCCAAACAGGCGGGGAAAAGGAAGGGTATGCAAGAGGTAGCATTTAAGCAGGCCTGGAGGGACTCTTTCAGGTTTCTTAGCTCTAGATCTCTGCAGAGTTTCTTGCATAAACTCGTTTACCTTGGTTCAAAGTAATTTTTCAAATCTCTGGGTGTATTTACTTGAATTTAAAGCCAATTGCAGCATCAGTTTCTCTCTTATTTTTCCTCTCTGGCAGAATGCAGTGCCCTCAAAAAATGATGGTGCCGGAGACCCTGTCAGTTTGCATGCTCTAACACTTTATTATCTAATGATCTAATATGCAACAAGGCAAAGAGGGGGTGCTCATCACTCTGACAGGATGCCTAAGAGAAGTGACTAAATTACTTTATGTACCATTAGCGCTAGCAGCGACGGTGAACTCACTGTGAGCGTTTATGCAAATACTCCTGAATACATTCAAGTGGCCTTGTCAGGCAGACGACTGACAAGCAGTTTAAACGCTCTTTTTTTTTCTAAGGGCCAATTTTGTTTCTTCTCCCTCCCCATTCCACCCTCCTCCTCCTTCTCCGTGGTGAGATCACTGAGGAATTAGGCTCATTGGTGACTGACTTGGTTCTATGTCAGTCTCACCAGCAGCAGCAGCAAAAGAAGAAATATATCATTTACATGTTTCAGACAAGCTACAGGACTTGATTTCAGAACTGCAGATAGAAGCAAAGACAGCTGGGATGTCTAATGCAATGCCCTGCCACTGTTGTGTTATTTCTGATCTTTTTATAGACTGCTTATGAAGCCAGAGACTGCCCTAGCCTTCAAAATATAGTGACTGCACCTATGCAGTGTCCTAGTAACTTTAGCGGGACCTTGTGCTGGTGATATTGGTTGCGGGTTTGGAACTTTAGTATGCAACCTCCTCTCTAAAGAGACTGATGCAAATTCTCCTCTGCCTTTCTTGAGATGCCACCTCTGTTAAATAACCATTTTTAAGGCAGGGTTCCCTGAAATATAACGTTCAAGTGCCTTGTTCTTACAAAATGGTATTTCCAGTTAAAAATCCATCAGATGCTCAGCAATACATATACATACCTGCTCACTTTGTTCCTGGAGACTTCATACAAGCGTATCTCCCACTGAAGGCTGTAGGAGACCTGAGTGTGAAGGGTTTGCTGGAGGCTTTTAATTGGTGTCTTGCTTTCTGTTTTACATTCACAATATGGTGCCATCCACCCTCCTTTATAAATCATTCTGAGAGGACAATCTGTAAGATGAAGCCTCGGTTCTGAATGCCTTTACACCTCGTTGTAACTGCCCAGATTGTAAGAACACGATACAGACATAGATGGGCCATTTCATATCTAAAATTTTGCTAGATGTCACTGTCATATCAATTCATTCCTCCTAAAAGATATTCAGAGATCTGACTTACTGACCTAATTCTTGTACTGTAGAAAGATGACTTGGCCACAGCACTTAGATCTTCTTTTAACTGGCGTGAACTTGAATGACATGAAGAAACTTCCTGTATCGACTCCATTTTAACCCTTTCACCCCTGCATTCTTTAATACTGCATGCAAAACACACTGCTTGTGTGTATCTTAGTAGTTAAGCGGTTAATATAAAATAGGAGAATGAAATGGAATAAATGCCATGAGGAAAACTTTAATGAGCTGAGCAATGGGGTCATGCTTAAAAAAATGACATTTATCCTTCCCCTTAACTGGTTTTAATCCAAAAATTGCTAGTCAAATATGGGGACTAATGCAATTTGTGAAGTGATCCCAGGTTAAATAGGCAAACGTTGGTGTTTGTCTGACTGCCCCTTGGGAGGAGGGGCAGCACCTGCTACATCTGAGATATTATTATTTATTATTTATTTGCCAGGAAGTGAAAAATAGAACCACATATACAGACACTTTTATTAAGCATATCAAGAGTTATATGGTATTAAAATATTCACAGAGATGCCAACATTTGAATGCAGTTTAATGAAGCTTTGCAGAAGGACCTTAAGGCCATAGGGAGTTGAAATAGAGACATGTCTTTTTTGGCCCCACACATACAACCAGGCATACATTGGACTTAGTTTATTATATAAGAAGGCAATATTGAAATATTTAAAATATTAGGATGGTACCTCTTTGATAGAGTACAATTGGCATGCAGTATTGTTACTTCAATGTTCTAATTTATTTCCTATTAGGAAAGAATACCTAGGATTGTTGGACATCTCCAAGTTTACACAAGGGAGAAAAATTTGACTATAACAACATTGCACAACATGGATATTAATAATAATAAGTAAGCCTTAATATGCTGAAGGGTTGCAAAACTTCAAGCTGGAAATAATTTTCTTTCTGGTGTTTGACTTTTGCCAAGTCCCCTTTCTTGTATCGGTTCCCTCATAAATGTAGTGACTCAGAAATTCAGGCAGATTTTTACATAATGGTTTGTTATGTTTGTTTGTAGCTTGACATAACTGGGTGCATGATAGTAACCTCTTCCCTGCCCTGTGGACACATAGGAGCCACATCATCTCAGATGTAAGGGCGTACTAGACAGCTGGATTTAATCCATTCGGTATAGCCGAGTGGACTTGCAGCCTTCTATCCATTTGGATGGACAAAGTAGGTCGTGAAAAGTCAGGTTTTTCGTTTTAGAAAACATGTAGTTCTCCCCTTAAAAACAAATGGCACTCATTCCCAAAGACCCCTGTGCAATCCTCATAAGATTTCTACAGTAAGGGCAATTAACCACTGGAACAACTTACCTAAGGATGTCATTGAATCTTCTTCACTTGCACTCAAGTCAAGATGGATGTCTTTCTTAAAACCTCCACAAGAGCAAAGGAGCGCTTTTTTTCAGGATAGGAGCTCTGCTTCTTTGTGCTTTCAGAGCTCCACGGGAACTAGAGGAGAGAGCAAGAGAGCTGGCTTCCTCAAGGCCAGGCGTCTCAAACAGGAGTTCAGAAAACTCTCTCTGTATCTAGGTGATTAGATTGATGTCCGTTGCCAGTCTTGGAGAAGCTGGCAACTTAGGAGCTGTATCTTCAACTTTATGAAGGTTTTGGGAATTCTCCAAGACCTTTGTGGAATCAGAGCACGACTACAGAAAAACCTTAGCTGCTGTGTTTGGCTGAACTTTCATAGCTACCAGTACATTACTACATTCAGTAGCACTCAAGCAGGCAATGAATATTCATAGGTAATGAGCATTCCTTACATGTCAATTTGCTTTGCTGGCTGCCATGTCACCAGTACAATGGCATCATGGGGGGGGATAAGAATGACACTAGGATGCGTCCCTGAATGGTGGTGAAGTTTGCCAGACATTCCCTTTCTCACATGTCCCAATATGGGCACACCAGGCAATTGCAAAGCCATACATTATTATAACAGAATTAATATTTATTTCCAAAGATTTACCAAGCAAACAAATGCCTCCATTCGCTATCTCTCAATTAGAAAAACACCCTGGCTGCTGTTGCTCTAGTAGAAAGAGGGTTCTTTCCCCAATCACCTGGGGGAAGTAGGGTTCGGCTGTGTGTACTGTGATAGGAAATAAAGGCCAAGAACTTTTAAAGTGACGGCAGATTTTGGATGCCCCTCTGGAGGCAACTCAGAGGAGCCTGATTATCAGAGACTGGGTGCTCAGCACTTCGGGAATATCAGGCCACTTCAAGGTATCTCAGGCGGGGCACTCTGAAACCAATGCACCTCAAATCATTAGTTACTTTTGAAAATCTTAGTCAAAGGATCCCATTCAAGTTAATGGCAAAACTCTCATTGATTTCAGTGAGGGGAAAGTCAGGCTTAAAAACTTAGTATTGATGAAATTTTATTTCCAATTTGTTGGTTTTAAAAAAAAAAACTATTTATTATTTTAAAACTTCACCAATAAAGAAATCCTCCATTTTCCCTGCAAAGCTTGAAGATGACTTCAACTAAGACAGTTTCCTGGAGCTATGTGAGCATATAGATCAACATCAGGATTTTCCCCCTAATATCTGTTGTTGGGACTGCAGAATGTTTCCGCTGCCAAATGGATATTTGACAGAGCTCCTCCAAAAACAATGAAATGAGTCAACAGCATGAGCCAGGAAACTGATGCAGAAAATAGCACCCAATGGGTTGGTATGAGCCACTGAAATCCAAATTGCAATCTCAATGCTTATGAAGCAGACTATTAATACTATAAATGAGGACAAGTTTTGTCTATGGGCCTAATCTGGAGTGCACTGAAGTCAATGAAAAGACTCCAATTGATTTCAATTGGCTATGGATTGAGCATATATATGCATTACATTTATGTATGTAATGTGCCATGTAACCAAAGGCATGGGCTATACAATAATATTGACGCTACTATACTTATGCACTGTAGTTGTAGCCATGTCCGTCCCAGGATATTAGAGAGACAAGGCGAATGAGGTAATAGCTTTTATTGAACCAATTTCTGTTGGTGAGCGAGACACGCTTTCGAGCCACACAGAGCTCTTCTTGTATCTCACTCATCTCATCTCCCTACTATGCTTAAGTGTTGCATCGTTATGCATTGTAATATCATACTTACAGTTTCAAAAAGTGCAAAAGTGGTGGAGAAATATGTTGGAACATTTTGCTCATGAATGTTGATCTGATGACTTCAGGCCTCTGAGATGGTGATTCTCCAGGAAAGTTCAGGTTAGATTCCCTGTCCAGAGTTTTAAACATAAGAAAACGTAGCAGCAGCAGTAGGAATACAATAAGAATAAAATGCCCTTGAAATGTCCACGCGAGGAGAAGTAGATGTGGTAGAGCAGCAATCTTTGAGATACTCCTTCAGACATGGGAGGCAAGGAGAGAGGCTGAGAAAAAGGGGGCGTGATTCTGAGCTCACCCCTGTTTTGTTTGTGTTGTAACACCGTTATTTTCAATAGCATTTCCTATAGTTTCTGTAGTTTCCAGTAGCAATTCCTGTAGTTAAGAATGTGCTTAAATGCTTTGCTGAATAAGGATGGGCTGCTAAATCAGGACCCGTGTGGTTGTTTCATTTGATAATTTAGAACATTTTCTTTTTCAATTTTTCAAGACAGGATTTTGAAGGCACCAGTGGTAGGAAGGTGCCTCATTGACTTTCAATGGGAATTGTGTTGGGCGCTTCGCTTCCCTTTGTGCCTTTGAAAATCTTCCACAGAATCAGTTTTTCCTAGGACACTGTGCAGGAGCATATAACAGGGAGTAACCGCATTCAGCTGATTCCTGTCATCAATATTTCCACTGACGTCCGTGGGTCTAGTTGTTTGGGCAGGATTTGGCCCATTCAGACCGTTCTCAGGATTGTGTCTTTGTTGACTTCTAGATGGTGGGTCTATATTGATATAGTTTATCATTAAAGCACAACAAATAGTTCACCACTAATAGTTGCTTTGATGAATTTGGCCTGGGATTTCCCAAAATGCTCCGTCCTGGCCTAACTCTGCTCCCTCTGAGATCACTGAAAAAACTCCCACTGAGTGTTTTTGGAAGTCCCAGCCACATTTTTTTTCCTGAGTATAACCGGACACTTTATCTTTTCTAATCCGCCTCTTCTGCATTTCTGATTCATTCCAGGCATTCACAGTCCCCTCTTTGTGCACAAAAAATCTTCAGCATGAAAGCAACTGTGATGTCACACACACTGGCTTATGACCTCGCTGAATGGAATGGGTGTGGTGGGGAGCCTGATTATAAAAGGGAAAAGGGAAATTTTTCAAAAAGCATCTAAATGGCTTAGAAGCCTAAAATCATTTTCAAAGGCGAGTTAGGGATTTAGGCCTACATTAGGGAGGCAGTTTCACTTAGTGGCTAGATTGCTGGACTGGGACTCAGGAGGGCAAGAGTCTGTTCCTGGCTCTGCCAGTGGCCTCCTGGGTGACCTTGGTCAAGTCACTTTGCCTGCCTGTGCCTCATTTTCCTCATCTGTAAAATGGGGATGATGATATAACTCCTTTGTAAAGTGTTTTGAGATCCGCTGATGTAAAGCAGTAGAGAAGAGGGTGGTGGTGTTAGTATTTATTCTTATTTTCAAAAGTGACTAGTGATGGGCGCCTCAAGGTGGATGCTCAACATGAGACACCTAAAAGGGGCTGACTTTCAGAGGGTGGGTGCTCAGCACTTTCTGAAAACAAGGCCCCCATAAAGTATGTCAAAGTTGGGCACCCCAAAATCTCTAGTCTTTGGCCAGTTTTTCAAAGGTATTTAGGTGGCTAAAAATGCAGATAGGCACCTACTGGGATTTTCAGAAGCGCCTAACAGATTAGGAACCTACGGTAATTCCCATTAGCTCCATTTCCATTTCCCTGTTAATCAGCAATGCATGTGAAAGGGAATTCAGACACTATATGCAATGTAAACCTGGTGTTTTGATAAATAACCTTGGTTATGGTAGTTTGGTAGCTGTTTAAGAGGCTCTGTACATACTCAACATGAGATCAAAGCATGTTTCCTTTAAGGGTCCCTGTCTATGGTGTAGAATGGCAAGCGGACAGAGCAGAATTCCCCTGGTGTCGAGGGCTGGGCTATACACTTCACTGAGGTAGTCCCTGAAAATGCAAACTTGCCTACAGAATTATGGATTTGGGGTTATCTGCTCCTTGTTGGAAGGGAAGGTCAGAACTCTGAGTTAATTTCAGGCATAACTATGGAGCAGCCCCTATTTCAGTGCTGCGGTTCTCATTGGGTGGATTGGGATTTGAAGTCACAGGGCCATGGAGCAGTGTGTCCAGGTTAAAACAGGTTGTTCACCATTCTCTGGCTCTTTGATGATAAGCAGAGGGTGAAAAAACACTGAACAAATTCGGCCCTCCGTAGAATTTCCTTATATTAAAAGGTAAAACAACCTAGCTTGTGAGCTCTGTTCTTCTCTTGTGTGTCTGGTAAAGCACCTAGCACTGGGGTTGGCAACCTTTCAGAAGTGGTGTGCCGAATCTTCATTTATTCACTCTAATTTGAGGTTTCGCATGCCAGTAATACCTTTTAACGTTTTTAGAAGGTCTCTTTCTATAAGTCTATAATATATAACTAAACTATTGTTGTATGTAAAGTAAATAAGGTTTTTAAAATGTTTAAGAAGCTTCATTTAAAATTAAATTAAAATGCAGAGCCCCCCGGACCGGTGGCCAGGACCCGGGCAGTGTGAGTGCCACTGAAAATCAGCTCGCCTGCCGCCTTCGGTACACGCGTGCCATAGGTTGCCTACCCTTGGCCTAGCACAACGTGGCCCTGGCCCTTGATTGGTGCCCCTGGTGCTACTACAGTTTAAATAAATGAATAAAGTCGTATTATTTTATTAGTATTTTATCAGCTGCATTGAAAGAGCAACTTCTCTAAGCATTTCTAGGCCTGGGTCCAAAGCATTCACTCTTCAGATTTTCAGCATGCTGGTTTTATGTGGTGTCAGTGCTGGACAGATACTACCAAGTATAAATGTGTTTTTATGCCTGTGTTTTTGCAAGTAAAACCTAAATGATGGGAAAGAGGTACTTGACCCTTCCATTTACTGTAGTACAAAGAACAGAGGCAGCAACATTCTGAAAGACAAGGGTCTCTCAGTCTTTGGGATGGAACGAGGTCTTCTTCCTTCAATGCAGTTCAGGTTCTGTTGCCTGCATTGCTGTCCCACTGCCATAACAAACATGGGCTGAGCATTATTTGTTTTCCTGCACCAAACCATCATAATAATTAATAATATCAATTGAATCATTGTTTATTTTTCTTTTCCACTCCCCCGCCCCCTTTATTCATTAGCCTGTAGTGTTTTTCTGGCTAGGAAAGCAGTTGAGTTAAGCCATCTGACTACTTGGGCTGCTTTTCTTATAAAACAGCCAGTTTCTCTACCTGCTCCCTTGGCCCAGAGCCTGGACACCTGAGGCCATCCTTCGGACCCAGATCTCTCAGTTGGCAACTCGGTGTAATCTGTCACTGAGCCTGCCTGAGCTGAATTTTTGCATATGTTGAACATGCATCCTTGCTGCATCTGGCAGGCTGCAACAATGAATGCAAAAGCCTGTGTCTTTAATAGGTCGCTGATCAAAGCAAAAAGCAACATGAATGGAAATAAAGGTATTTTTTTACAGTTTTCTTTTTTCTTGGCCTGTGACGAGACTGAGACTGTAATAACAGGTATCTGCACTGTTTTCTTTCTTTCTTTCTTTCTTTCTTTCTTTTTAAATCTTGAATATTTAACCATGATATCTTCAAAGTGAAAATATATCATACATTCCAATACGGTGATAGATTTCAAAGATGAAGAGCCATGCTACTTAATGTTGAGTCATGCCTTCATTTCTAAATTTATGGCAGTATTATGGTTTAATGAATTGAACAAACCCCAGAACAACAACAGAAATCCTTTTTTGTTTGAATTTGGATACTGCGTACTTCGTCTTTAGAAGAAGAAGAATAAAACCAAGATGTTTCTTTAGTGGTAAATCGTCAAGCTAACTTCATCCCATATTACTAATCGTGAGTGTGTGTGTGTTTAAACGGCTGCTTTTAGTAAGGCTACTGGACATAGGCTAAAAATTCATATTCTGCTAGGCACAGGCAAACCTCTGAGAACAGATGGAGCAGAGTGCAGCACAAAGGCCTAATCCTATCAGGATGATTCCTGTACGGCCATCTGGATAAGCCGGCGCACAACCTCAGCGCCTGTTAAAAATACAACTTAGGCCAAGATTAACGTCACAGATTTTCCACTAGACTTGTTCATATTTGACTTTATGATTCTCCAGAAAATTGCATTAGAGTACATCATCTGATTTGTAAGAGAAATCGGAAAAGGGATAAGAACTCTTAGGGTACTTGAATTTTCCTTAGCATAACTGGATTTCAGTTCCCTCCCTCCTCCCCTTTCTCCGACAATTGCTTTGTGTTTCTACATGGATTGTTCAGTTTTTGAAAGATGATTTCCTCAGCCTCTTTTGTGGACAGTTCTTAACCAGAAGAATTGGGCTAAAAGTTAATTTTGGTCAGGAAACCTATTTTTCCAAGAAGAAAGGAATGATTCATTTATTGTACAATCAGAGGCAAATAAACGTCTTATTGTTACAATAAATATCAAAATCAGCTGTATGAATAATTCATTTCAGATTTGTTTAAATACATTTGTTTTTTCTTTTCTTTTTGCAGTAGTGTAAGTGACAGAAAAACTAATATGATGTTAATGTTTGATTTAGAATTAGAATGGCATACATTCCTATATTTTTGATTGGCTGTGAGGGCATTATTGGAAAATTTGCGTCAGCAGCTATGCTTCCTGAATTTGAAGAGTTAAGACTGTATTTGCATGTAGAATAGCTTTTAGATATTGCAAAATAATGTTATTGAACAATTCTTTCCAGTGTGGCTATAAAACTACATACTTGCGTCCCTCAAAATGTCAAGATTTTATACTGTTGAGCAATTAAAGTAGATCTTGTATCACTGAACTTTCTCACTCTTTCAGAACCCAGGAAACATTTGCTTTCCTAGAGCCAGATTTATACTTTCTCCAACGTTCTACTGAAACCTGAGTTTGTGTTCTCTTCCGAACTGGAAGAATTACACTAAGAACATCTCTCCCCAGAAATTGGGGAAGACAGAAATGTGATTTTTCTTCTGCAATTATATTACAAATGATTGATTTATAAATGCTCGATCCCTTGTTCTAGGTCCTGATTCAGCAAATCACTTAAATACATGCTTAAATTTAAGCACATGGATTGTCTGATGAATCAGGGCCTTAATTAGCACCATTCAAGGGCCACTCGTTTAAATTCACCCGCGGTCTGGGGTGAGCAAGATATGCAGCTAGATTGAAGTACTTCTAGGGTTGAATTAGATCACACTTTTCGAACCTTCATTTTCAGCGTAGGTCTTGTCTCCATACAAGAATTGCCCTGACTTAACTAATTTAAAAAATCAATGTAAATTAATGCAAGCTTTTATGTGGACACACTTACTGGTTTAAAATTGGTTATATTGGTGTAGCATGTGCCTGCAACTTTACCAATGGAGCTAAACAGATATAAGCTAATTGAAACCAGTATGAAAGTCCACACAGAGTTTTTCACTGGTTTAATGAAATTGGTTTAAAAGAACACACATTCAGTGCATCTTTCTGCGTGCACTGGGCCTTAGCCAAGTGGATAGTACTTGCATTTTCCTGTTCTTCAATTTCTTGTTCTTAAGGGAAAAACTGTGTCCTTGCTTATTTTAGGAACTCTCCAGTGGGATGCGGGCAGGGAGAATGCAGTGCTGTACAAGTGAGTGGAGATGCTGCAAGGCATTCAGCCTGCCCAGGGCAGTGCATGCAAATGGCCTCTGGGAATGCTAGGGGAGCATGCTGTTGGGTGTTCATTGCACCAGCTGGTGAACACTAGAGAGTTTGCAACCAGTCATGGAGTGGGGGCTATTCCAACAGTCTGATAGGCCATGCAGCGGTGGTACTGGCGGATGCTTCTGGGTGCACTGGTCTCACCTCTCCACTAAAGACCCTGGGCAGTGCTGGTGTCAGCATTCTGCCTCAGGGAAACACTTAAGTCCCATTTTCAAATGTGAAAGTCAATGGAACTTCGGCTCCTCTGGGCCAAATTTCCAAAGGTATTTAAGCACTCAAAGATGCAGATAGCCAATGAGTGGGATTTTCAAAAACACCTGGAAGCCAGCTCCTTAAAAATATGTATGTGTCTATCTGCCTCTTTCGGTGCCCATGTCCACCTAAGGCACCACTGAATTTTCAAAGCCACTGTACAGTCGCCGCATAACCCTGCCGGGACCTGAGTCCCCTGGCACCTATGTTTATATCAGCTGGCATTTGCAAAGTGTGGATCCACCTAAGTGTGGATGAGCTGTTCAGAACCCTAACTCCAATCAATGCCCTGGAAGCCCCCAAATGGGATTCTCAAACTATGCAGGGGAATGCCTATCTGGCCAGCATGGTCTAATCCTGAAGGCATGCTTACCTATTACCTCCCAGCCCCTCCCCCCCCCAATCAGGAGGGCTGGAGGCAGGCCACCAATAGATGGAAGGGCAGCGGAGCACCTCCACAAAAGACAGCCGGGGCACGTCTGGCCTCTTTCCTCCCCAATGCACTCATGCTGAAGCAGCCAACGTTGAGAACTGTCGAGGAAGGGGTTGAGTGGAAGGCACAGGACCATTTTCGTCCCTCTAATGTTAATCTTTGAAGTGTGCTGTTGTAGTCTGGCTATGGAACCCTGGGTAAGGAGGAGGTGTATTATATCTTTCATTATTTAATGCTGTCTTTATCATTCAGTGCAATTATGTGTCTTAACTGCTGGCCAAAACCAGAAAACTCTAGAAATAGGGTTTAGGTTAAAGAAATCCTCCAGGAAAGAGAAACACAGAGGAGTCAGCAAAGTGTAATTTCATTAGCTGAAGCTTCAGTAAAGATAAGAAAAGGAAACATTGGTTTTAAGTATTGATTGTAGCGGGAATATTACACCAGGGGATTTGCATTCCCAATTTCCATTAAAATTAATGGGAACTGGCCATCCAAAATCTTAGGCAGCTATGAAACTCTCAGCTAAAACCTTTAATTCCACTATTAAACCAAACCAAAACCCAACCCACAAGCATCGCATGATTCCTATATTGTTTGACAACGATGATTACGCCCAGCATTTGTGTCACAAAGATCCAGGGGGAGCTACCGTTTTCAGAGTGGTGTGAATCGCTAAAACTCATGTATTATAATTCTCAAATCCAGAGATGCCTAAACCAGGGGGTGGGGAATATCGCAGCCTCCTGCATGTGTTGTATAACGCGACATGAGTAATCTCTTCAAGAGGGAAACCTCTGTTACTCTGTTTCCTGCATGGCAGCTGCTTATTGTCAGAACTGAATAGGGAAGGGAGCAGACCATACTGCCACAGAGGAAAGCAGGAAAATCATCATTTTACTAAGATAAACAGCAAATACGTTGTTTAGATTTGGAGGGAAGATTTAATGCTATGGGTACAATATGTGAAACACACTGTGTCACAGTCTCTTTCCTTCAAGTGTCTATGACTAACTCTTTAGACACTTACTTACGGGGTGATTCGGCAGCCCTTATGTAGTTGGCTAGGCTCAATAAAGTCAGTGGATCAAATACAACTGTTTTCAAGTCTCCTTGGTGAAAAGCAAGTGGGATTTGGCTTCAGAGGTGCAAAATCGTGTTTTGATTTGAAATAGGAGGGATGGTAGGTGGGCAGATATGTAGGCCTCAGTCCTCCAAGGCAGCAAGTGCTACTGATTAAAACAAAAGAATTTCTCGAGGTGGGAGGAAGGAATTTCAGAAATGGTAAGGTTCCTAGTTTGATTTTTTTGCAACAATAATAGTTTTTTATCTTTTCTAGGGCTGTTGATTAATTGCAGTTAACTCACAAGATTAACTCAAAAAAAGTAATCACGATTAAAACATTAATTGTGATTAATCGCACTGTTAAATAGTAGAATACCAATTGAAATTTATTAAATATTTTGGATTTTTTCTACATTTTTAAATATATTGGTTTCAGTTACAACACAGAATACAAAGTGTACAGTTCTCACTTTATATTATTATTTTTGATTACAAATATTTGCTCTGTAAAAATGATAAACAAAAGAAATAGTATTTTTCAATTCACCTCATACAAGTACTGTAGTGCAATCTCTATCGTGAAAGTGCAACTTACAAATGTAGATTTTTTTTTGTTAGATAACTGCACTCAAAAACAAAACAATGTAAAACTTTAGATCCTACAAGTCCACTCAGTCCTACTACTTGTTCAGCCAATCACTAAGAGAAACAAGTTTGTTTACATTTACAGGAGATAATACTGCCCACTTCTTATTTACGTCACCTGAAAGTGAGAACAGACATTGCATGGCACTTTTGTACCTGGCATTGCAAAGTATTTATGTGCCAGATATGCTAAACATTCGTATGCCCTTTCATGCTTTGGCCACCATTCCAGAGGATATGCTTCCATGCTGATGATGCTCGTTAAAAAAATAATGCGTTAATTACTCCTTGGGGGAGAATTGTATGTCTCCTGCTCAGTTTTACCCGCATTCTTCCATATATTTCATGTTATAGCAGTCTTGGATGATGACCCAGCACATGTTGTTCATTTTAAGAACACCTTCACTGCAGATTTGACAAAATGTAAAGAAGGTACCAATATGAGATTTCTAAAGATAACTACAGCACTCGACCCAAGGTTTAAGAATCTGAAGTGCCTTCTAAAATCTGAGAGGGACGAGGTGTGGAGCATGCTTTCAGAAGTTTTAAAAGAGCAACACTCTGATGAGGAAACTACAGAACCCGAACCACCAAAAAAGAAAATCAACTTTCTGCAGGTGGCATCTGACTCAGATGATGAAAATGAACATGTGTCAGTCTGCACTGCTTTGGATTGTTATCAAGCAGAACCCGTCATCAGCATGGACGCATGTCCTCTGGAATGGTGGTTGAAGCATGAAGGGACATATGAATCTTTAGCGCATCTGGCACGTAACAGTGCCATGTGAACGCCTGTTCTCACTTTCAGGTGACATTGTAAACAAGAAGAGGCAGCATTATCTCCTGTAAATATAAACAAACTTGTTTGAGCAATTGGCTGGATAAGAAGTAAGACTGAGTGGATTTTGTAGGCTCTAAAGTTTTACATTGTTTTATTTTTGAATGCAGTTTTTTTATATAATTCTATGTTCGTAAGTTGAACTTTCATGATAAAGAGATTGCACTACAGTACTTGTATGAGGTGAATTGAAAAATACTTTTGGTTTTTACAGTGCAAATACTTGTAATCAAAAATAAATATAAAGTGAGCACAGTACACTTTTTATTGTGTTGTAATTGAAATCAATATATTTGAAAATGTACAAAACATTCAAAAATATTTAGATAGTATTCTATTCTTAACAGTGCGATAAATCGTGCGATTAATTTTTTTAATCGCTTGACAGCCCTAATCTTTTCAAAACTTTTTTTTTTTTGTGTGTGTGAAAAATGATAATTTTCAGCTCTAGAAAAAAAAATCCCACTTTGTGACGAAGCTGACTGGTCTGAATGGGGAATGCAAGCAGCCCACAGTGAATGATGAATAGGAAAGAAATTCATAGAAAATTAAAAGAAAAGTAAAATTTGCGGCAGAGGAAACAGATTTTCATGAAACTTGCCATTTTTGAAAATGGCCAACAGGCACGATTCTCAGCCCCTTCCGTTCCCACAAAGGGTGGCCGGGGAGCCAATGTCGGAGCCGAGGCCTGGGTTCTGTAGAGCACTTCAGTGAAGTTAGTGGGATTTAAGTACTTGCTTAAACGCTTTGCTGAATCAGGGCCCAAATGGGGCGGGAGGTGAGGACTCTCAACACCTTGCTGGATCGAGCCTGTAAACTGGAGTTTAGTCAGTGGCTGATTTCCATGAAGAGTTTTGGCCAGAGGTTCTAGCTTGGAAAATGTAAAATAAAAGTAAATAAATGTAATTTGAGGCAGACATTTTAATCTTACCTGACTTCTAAAATTTCCTTGAGACGTATGGTAGCTGTCTCTGAATTCCCAACTTTACCTGGCTTTCTGCAATTGCACTAAGTTTGCCCGTCAGAGGCCATCATATTAAAAATAAGAAGAATGCAAGCACATATCCCATCATTTTAACTCCTGTTGTGTTGCTGCATCTGTTGCCAGAGCCTCATCTCTGGATAATGAAGGGCGAAACAATATTTTATGATACAAACCGCACACTGGGTCATTCTTACAGTCTCGAGCACAAACGAGATATTAATCCTAGCGCAAGTAGATTCCAGAGGCAAAATAAGAGCAGGCCCAGAACGGTGCTGATAGCTGTGCATCCCGCTAATTTACCTCGGGGAGCATGAACCTCTGAGCTCAATTAACCCTTCTTCCTGAAGCCACCCATAAACCCTGAAGTAAACACTGTTTTCCCTCTGGCCCCTCTTTTCTGTCAGCGAAATAGATCATTTCGACGGGCAGGTAAAATGCAATTCCCACTTATAAATTCAGGTCCCTAATGAAGAGTCTGATAGGTCTGGTGCATGTGTGTGGGCACTTGACTCACTCTCCCATTGATTCTGCAAATCAGGATGTTTGATGGTCCTGGAGGCATCTGCTGTTTCTTCTGTCTTCCGTTGCTATTTGAGTCTTCCAGTGAAATTGTCTGCATCCAGAACATTAGTTGTTAAATATGTACGAGAGGCTGTAAGGGTTTTTTATTATTATTATTACTACTGTTCTCCCTCCCTCCCAACCATTGTTCAGAGGCAAATTGGAAATCTGGTAATTAGGCCCTGACTCGTAGTGTAGTATTAGCGGCCCAAGCCAAAGTTCAACACCCTGAAATGAAATTTAAACCAATTAATCTGTTAGATTTTTATCGCTTGTCCGTGTTTTCTCAGCAATTCCCCCAGCACGTGGCCTTTGATCAACTCTCATACAAAAGGTAAAATGTGTGCCTGCTGCTAGCGAGATGGGGCTGACATTAACATGGCACTCATAAAACAATCAGAGCAGTGAAGCCTTCAAACAGACAGGGCATAGTAATATTTAATAAAAGCGCACACATAATCTTCAGAATTAGCATTTTGTGCCTTGCAGTCCCTTTGGGAGAAGAGCTTTTATTTGTGGAGTGATCATTATTATAACAAAGAAGAGCTACCTAATAATTTCCACTTTAACTCTGCAATATGCCACAAGCATTTCTGAACCATTATGCTAAACTGTGGCGGGGTAATCATTTTATTGTCACAGTTTGAAGGAAGGAAAGTCTCCTTTACTTTGGTGGCTGGGGGGGAAAAGCAGACATACATATACACACACATACATACGCACACAACTCCTCGGTGGGGAAAAAAACTTTTCTCTTTTGTTTCTTATGCGCTGAAGTTGATACATAACATCCAGCTCTGGAAAGTTGTGAAAATGCACCGACGCTCCAGAAAAGAAGGGGAAGATTTTTCAAAAGCACCTAAGTAGCATGAGTTCCCTTGAAAGTCGATGGGATTTGTGCTCCTAAATCCCTTAAGCATTTTTGAAAAATCTCTCCCTGAGGGTGAAATCCTTGCTCTAGTGAAGGCAGTGGCAAATCTCCCAGACTTCACCCTAGATGCTTAACATCTCTCTCTGTTAATACAGATAGCAGGAAATGCACAGCAAAACACGTCAACATTTATTTTTCTCAATGTCTTGCAAGGAATGAGAGGATCTCGTTAATACTCATAACCACAAGCAAAATTTTACGGGTGTAGGATATGGCCATATCATCTTCAATAAGGAGTGGCAAGGTTCGCATGTGCTGTCTGAGAGGTTGCAGTTAATGTGGCCTCCCATGTTTATTCAGTCCAGAGATCTGCTTTGAGAAGATGCTGTGAACGAAGAACACTCACACTGAATATCTGAGTGATTATTTTTTTTTAAATGGCATCTGGCAGTGACACTTGCCAGCTCTTTTGGTTCCGGATACAATTGGGTTGTCTGCCTTTCATTATTTAAAGTGTGTGTGTATTCACTGTTGTTTATTATGATCACTCTCTCATGGAAGCTTGGAATTGAATTCTGCCCTGTTTTATCAAGTGGGCCGGCTTCACGACTTTACTGTTAGAGTTGGTCAGCATTTTTGCACTGACCGGTTTTCGTGATGAAATGTGGAGTTTCATCGAAAACAAAATTATTCACAGGAAAATGTCAATTTCAGTGAACTTTTTCCAGGTTTTGATAGGAAAAGTCAAAGCAAAACTTTTAATTTCAAATGAACATTTTGAACTTTCGAACTGTCAACATTTTGGAAACGAGACACTTTTGTTTTGGTTAAAAATGTTAAAATTTCTCATGTTGACATTTTGGAATAGAAACTTTTTGGACCTTTTTGTTCTGCAATACCTCCCCCCCTCCCCCCGGCACTATTTCAATGTTTTCATAGAATCATAGAATATCAGGGTTGGAAGGGACCTCAGGAGGTCCAACCCCCTGCTCAAAGCAGGACCAATTCCCAACTAAATCATCCCAGTTTTGTACTGTTTTCAAACCAAAACAAATGTAGAAATATCAGAATTTCCCACATTATTCAGTTTTCTAGTCCACTCTGTTTATTTTTGTAGGGTTGCTGATAAGTAAATACCTCCCAGGAAGATAAATACAGTTAAAGATGCTAAATGATTAACAGATATATGCGGCACTAAGCGCTGAGCCGTGCCTGGCCCCTGTGCTGAGGGCAGCTGTTGACGTTCCAGTGACTTGCTGCCCCATGTGTCGCGTGCGCTGTGCTGGTGCTGGATACATCGGGAGCACTGCATTTCCATTATTCTCCCAGTGCAGGGCTGTGACTTGTGCAGTGATGTAGACCTTTATATTTACAAACCAAATATGTTTAAAACAAAACACTGTGGGTGCCTGGGGGAAGGTGGGAGGTGTCACTTGAAAGTGTATTGCCCCAAGGGGGAGAGATCCCGTGGCTCCATGAACAATCAGGAATGCAACCCCACTGTAAACTGATCACATCTCCGGTGACGCACACTGTATTTCTAAAACAAGTCCCTTGTTCACTAATTTGCCCCAACCTGAGTTCAGGTCCTCAGGGTACTATATTTCCAGTGCTATTGTTGACAATTTCACTAAGGTAGTTAAATGTGTGTGTCATGTTAAATGTTCAAGAGAGAAGGCAAGGGAGGGAATATCTTTTATTGGCCAAACTTCTGTTGGTGAGAGAGACGCCTTTTTGAGCTTTCATATTCACCATTCACTGGCACTAATCCAGTGCTTAAAGTTACACATATGCATAAGTGCCTTGATTAATCAGAGCTCATAGCCTCAACTTGGGAAAGCATTTGGGCACCTCCTTAAAGTTCCATTGACCTTGAGAGGGCATAGACATGTGCTTGAAGTTAAGCAGATAATGTAAATGTTTGCCGGATCAGAACCAAAGATGTAAAACAGTGCAGGGAATTCAGCGCCCTTCACTGCTTTCCATGTTGAGGATACTGAAAAAAAAATGGCAAGATAAACATCAAGATGGTAAGGACGTGTAGTTGGGTCTTGCGACTACAAAAAATACTTTACGTTCATTTTAAAGATGAACTGAATCCGTAATTGTGAAGGCTGCATACTGTTTCAGTTAATGATGTAGGGTCTCAAATAATTTTTATACATTGGGTGGGTTTTTTTAAAGTGTGTCTTCTAGTCCTTAAGAGTAGCTCCTCTTGCTGATACATGGAGAACTGATTATGTTTAGATTTTTATTGCGGTGTGCATATCCACCATCAACGGTAAATATCAGGAATTGTGTAATTTGGAATTGATTTTAATTTGTATTGGTGAAATGATTGGATTTTGTGAAAGGGCTAGTAGATGACATTTAGAAAAGCTGGTTTAGTGGTAAATCCATTGCTGTGAGCTCACCCAAAAGGAAAGCGTTTGGTTTGGGCTTTCCAAAGTTTTTATGCACAGTTTTATGCGCGTAACTTGAATCCAAATTAAACATATTGAAGTTACTTCTGTGTGTGCTGTCTTTTCATGACTGTAATTTTAGGATGTTTCTTTGGTTAGTTCATGTAAAAGTTGAAGTGCTGCCTGCTGCCAAGTTTGGAGCAATGTAATGATTTTTGGCTATGGTTTTTTTTTTCATTTTAGCTGGCACGCCCGTCATCTTAAGTAGTGGAAAAGTTTGTGCCTGACACTTACAGCCTTTTGCAAGTGGGGACAGGGTCTGTTTGCCTCCCATGTACATCATCCGTCACTCTGGAGCTTTTCTGCGTCATTATCCTCAGAAACATGTACTGCTAGTGGCAATTCACCAAGTTCCAGTTCCTGCCTTATTCCCTTCCCCTTGCCCACCCACCTTTCCAGTTGCCTCAAAGGTGCATCAATTCAACTCCTACCATCTGGCACTTACCTAATGAATAACATTAATACCAAGTGCTTCTTGGGCGCTTTGTGTTAAAAGCGGTTTAAAGCACACTGCCTGCCACTGTCTCTTTTATGCCCTCGTTTTATTTACTTCCGTTAGGTTTAGAACAAAAAAGTACCCGCACGGGTGACCAGATAGCAAGTATGAAAAATCGAAACAGTGTGTGGGGGGGTAATAGGTGTCCATATAAGAAAAAGTCCCGAATATCGGGACTGTCCCTATAAAATCGGGATATCTGGTCACCCTACACAAGTTCTGAGCACCATGGCAATTATTTCAAACTACTAAACCAGGGGTCGGCAACGTTTGGCACGCGGCTCGCCAGGGTAAGCACCCTAGTTGGCCGGGCCAGTTTATTTACCTGCTGACGCGGCAGGTTCGGCCGATCGCGGCTCCCACTGGCCGCGGTTTGCCGTCCCGGGCCAATGGGGGTGGCAAGAAGCGGCGCGGGCGAGGGATGTGCTGGCCACGGCTTCCCGCCACCCCCATTGGCCCGGGACGGTGAACCGCGGCCAGTGGGGGCCGCGATCGGCCGAAGCTGCCGTGTCAGCAGGTAAATAAACTGGCCCGGCCCGCTAGGGTGCTTACCCTGGTGAGCCGCGTGCCGAACGTTGCCGACCCCTGTACTAAACCAAACAGGCAGTTCAATCTGCCCAGCCTTTCTACCAATATGTGATCCATGATCAACTGCTAATGACCCCCCCATAAGTTGGCCTATACATGCAGATAGAGGACCCCATTCTCAGTGAAGCTATGCCAGTAGACATAGGGGTGAAATCCTGGCCTCAATGAGCAAAACTTCCATTTGACTTCAGTGGGGCCAGAATTTCACCCCAATTGAGGACCAGGCCTCTTTTGTAAAACTTATACTTATTGATGGGTTGGTTTTTTTTAAACAATCCCTCTTGTATAGCTGTCCAAGGAATAGGCACAAGTGAAATATTGTGTACAAATAGAATGTAAGGATTGGGTCCCACATTCTTTGTCCACACAGGGCTTAGACGGGAGCACTGGGTGGTATGCAGGATCAAGTCCTATGCTGCTCTCCAGCTGTGCCCATATCTCTAATATCTCTGCCCAGGTCTGGCTCTTGAGAGTCTGCTACTGCAGGCAGATTGGCAAACGGCCACTCCATCAGCCTGCCCTGACCCCATTAACTGAGGGCCTGTTTCTCCTCTCGCTTACATTGTTTTTGCAGCAGCATAACTCCATTGGAATCAGGCCAGTTAACTCCTGATTTACTCCAGGGTAAGTGCAGAGAATCAGGCTATAAATATTTTGCTGCCCTATTCTGCCTGCATGTAGTGCTCAGCTCGCTTGTGTCTATAAAGTCCTAAAACCTGCAGGGCGTTGCGACATGCAAATCTAGCCCTGAGTGCTGACAGCTTTAACTCCCATTGCCCTCTCAGCACCCTCACGAAAGGTACTTAGCATATATCATGCAGGAAAAGCAATATGTGAGAGTGGAGGTTTGCTGTGCACATGTGGCAGGGGACTTCTTCCATCTAAAATTGCGCATTGCACATCTTTCTTAATTGCACCATTTTTGATCTGGTAGCAGATATTTATTTTGACAATTGCCGTAGTATTGCAGCGCAGCAGGGTAGGTTAACATTGGAGCAACGTGGATCTTGTTGCAGAAGAATTAAAGTAATGTAGTTGTATGCCCTTTTTCATTTAACTAACATTTTCCGTAGTATTTATGGTTAGTTTATATTGTAATGGACAACAAAGGTAGCTGGATTATCTTTTTGTTGAATCAAGTACTCAGCATTTAAATATACACTAAATATAGGAATATGTTCTGTTTTACAGTCGGTCTGTGTCTATCATGCTGTGAGTTTCTTCGCCTAGGCTGGAAAAATGTTTATCATCTTGATAGAAACACAAAGACAAAAATTAATGGGCAAAAAAAAAAATCTCCTCTCCAAAGATCTAATTTGGGGTCCCATGCACAAGCAAGGAAGAATGAGCTGGAATCTTCATGTTAGTGGACGGGGGTGGGGGGGATTGAAAGCTTCCCCCCCCCTCAAGTCGTCTGTCATTAAAATCCAGTTCTAACAGCTGAATACTTCTCTTTTTCATGTGTGTTGAAAAGCAGCTACACCATGTATCAAAGCTATCAGCCCGAGTGAAGGATGGACTACAGGAGGTGCCACTGTCATCATCATAGGAGACAATTTCTTTGATGGGTTACAGGTCATATTCGGCACCATGCTGGTCTGGAGTGAGGTAGGTGTTGTCTGAACGTTAATGTCTAATAGCTTTGTCTAGTTTATAGCAGGCCTGTCTTTCTTCTGGGCCCACAGCTAAATCAGCAACAAAGGTTTAGATGTGAATTCCTTCTTTTGCTCCTCCAGTTCTGTGCAAACAGGATCAAATTTGCGAGTGGCACAAATCCAGTGTAGCCAGTGGAGTTGCACCTGCTTCCATCAGAGCTGAATTTAGCCCAATGACTTTTATTTCAGGGAAGAGTAAAGGATTAGCTCTCCTCTCTGTGAAGGATTCTGCATTTAACATGACAGTGGCCCAGGGCCCCATGAAATAAAAATGTGCAAGATCTTGATGTTAAGAGGTGCTGTGTACCGGAAGCGCTCATTTACTTCAGCAAGGGGTACAGAAGCCCAAAACCTCTGAATAGCAGGTCCTAAATTCTAGTTATTTTGTTCTAAGCATCAACAGGAGAATTTTCATTTGATATACTGAACTGTCCCCACTGTGGAAAGTATCCCACCAACCCGAGTCCTTCATGCTTCAAGGCAAGCCTTTCTTCTCTCTCATTTCTGTTTTTTTTTTTACTCTATTCCATTGCTCATTTTTCTTAATTTCCTTCTCCCTCTCTTCTCTCACATTATGGGTTTTTAATTCTTTCGTTTCCCAAACACCAGTGAAACATTACATCACAAGAGATATCAATAGAACTGTCCTCCTGTAACATACAGGCCCATAGAAATCCATGCAAAATTCCCACCGAGTCTCTGGCACCAGGATACTTCTGACAGCATGTTTTAGATGCTGCATTCATGAGGCTTTGAAGGCAGCATTGGAAGTTTGACCTCGAGTCGATATTTATGTGACTTTAGTACTGCAGTAAACCTCCTAATGTTAGTTACAAGCCAGCCTTGCTGCATTAGTTATACAAATACACACCCGGTGACATTTAGATCATGGCAGGATAGTCAGGCGCAGAGTTGCATTTTGTGATTCCTAAACTAAACGGGATAAAGTCAAAAAAGCTTGAAAGAGTGGCTTGCCTCCTCTCCCTCCCTTTCTTTTTTAATCCCCAGGACTATACATTTTAAATATTAAATCAGTCCTATAATTTGCTTCACATCTTACCCTTTTACCCCGGGTGAGTCTGCTACACATTTGGGAGCAATGTCTATAGGAAGGGTGCCCTCTACTATTTGCAGTGGACTTCACTTCTCTCTCTCTCTCATTCCCCCCTCATGGAAGACCAATGCACATGGATGAAAGGGTATTATAACAAAGCAGATGTAATAAATGGGGTCTATTTTGAAGCCCTTATGTAGACCAAGCTCCCCACTGACTTCAGTGGGGGCTTTGCATATATGAGGGTCTGCAGGATTGGAGCCATTATAATTAAAGACTTTTAATGGGAAAGGTGAAGAGGTTAGGAAGGGAAGGGAGTGTAGAGACTGCAGCAGGAAATGTACCTAAGATTGGCTTTTCCATTTTAAACCCAGTTCTAGTGCTTAATAAAGGTAATTGGTTGGTAGCTTCAAAGCTTACCAGGTTGAAAGCTGGTGAATCAGTTGTTATTGTGGATGGTGGAAAGGCCTTGTCATCAACTCAGACTATGGGAAAATTCAGACGGAAAGGAGTTAGTTTGTTTCTTTGTGAATCTAGAGAGTGGGTTGTAATTGGGCTTAGAATGGAAATTGTCTTACAGCCTTCACTATAAAATTGTTACTGCAGTTCTGTAACCTAGAAATGGAATATGAAATCCCAAAGGGAAAAGATATGACTGCTGAAAGAACCAGGAGTCCATTAAAAGCAAACCTGGAAATGCGTGAAGGTAGCTGAATGATCTCTAAATAATTCAAACTACACACAGTATCCACATACACAAGACAGGATAAGCCAGCCATTATATCTTCTCCTTTCGAAACATGTCCATTGGATTTTCAGTACCCAAAGTGAAGGTAGCTATCCACTCTGAATGTTTTAGCTGCCCTTTGCTAGAGGAAGGAATGAAGTTCTTTAGATTTTTGGATTTCATTGGCAAGCGCAAAACTCAGAGCAGGCTCGTCAGAAGTTTTGCAAATGTGAGGCTAGCTTTGAGCAAACCTTTGGTTGGATTTTATGATTTTATTTTCAAAACCATATGAAATGTTTAGTGTCTCGTGATTTTGCCATAGAACCAAATGAAGCTTGGTAGTTTTGACCAAGCTGTATGAAACCTAAAGCATTTGGGGAGGAAAGCAAACCCATGCGGATGGAAACCCAAGAAATTAGACCCAGTCCTGCATACAGTCCACTCACTGTACTCTCCTTGGCAGCACTAGGAGTTCTGATTGCAGTGGGCTTAAGGGACCAGGACTAATGTTTGGACTAAACACAATTTTGCAGAGCTCTGCTAACCACTAAAATACCTCTGACACCAGTAAGCTCTTCTCAAGTTTAATATGGGATACACATGCAACCTTATTTACATGGACTATACTGGCATCGAAAAAGTGGGTAGGGCTCCAGCCTTGGTCTCAGGACACCTGGTTCCAATTTCTTGCTCTGCTTCCTGTGAACTTGGGCAAGTCACTTAGGGCCAGATTTTGGAAGGTATTTAAGCACCCAACTCTCATTGATTTCAGTGGGAGCTAGGCGGTTAAATACATTGAAAATTCTGGCTCTTAGTCTCTCTGGGCGTCAGTTCCCCATCTGTGATAGGGGGTAGCAACACTGCTGTATCTCACAGGGATGCTATCAGAATAAATAAACATCAAAGACTGTAAGGTGCTTAGGCAGTATTGTAACGGGGACCACGTAAGTACCTAAGATAGATACAATACAATTCCCATCACATGTCAGAAGCAAGGTAAAAAGAAAAAAAGTTAACTTACATTTTTTTTATTGCTGTCAAGCTGTATATGTTATAAATAATTTTGAATGTAAAGAATATAGTTTTAATTTATTTTACATGTATTCAAGGTCTGCAATTGAAATATCCAGAGGGTTGAAATGGAGTTGATTATGTTAAAGAAGCAGATTTAAAATGATTTCCTGAAACACATATTTATTATTTAAACATATATTTCAGTTGTAAACACGCTAACATAATTACAACCTTTCCCAGATGGAGGAGAGCTAAATAAAAACTTAATTTGTCACATTAATTTTGTGCAGAAATGCAGATACCTTAAGCAACTGAGTTCAGTTCATCTTTAACTCTCATAGTACTTTAAAAATATTTTAAAATCATTTTCATAAAGAATAGTGAAATGGGCCATCTAATACCTTTCTCCATGTGACTTCTGAAACCGACAAACTATTTCGGTATAATTTGCGCACATTGGAGCTGGGCAAATGACTCGCAACAAATAATCTATTCAACAAACTTCATCTCTTTCTGTTTGAGAACAGTCTTGAACAGACTGATTTGTTCCTCAGAATTATTCAGTGAATGTTCTTGGTCTGTGAATTGTTGAGTATTCCACATCCGAGCTGCTGATTAGACACATGGGAGTTTCTGGCCCTTGGTTGGAGGAGTTTAACGCTTGGAATCAGGTTTCAGGGCAAATACTCGTGACTATGAATTCAAAATTAGTTTCTCATCAATATTGTGCAATATTTGCTTAAAATTGACTGTTTCGTTGAACATTCTCCTGCCCTGGAACATTCCTGCATCTCCACAGGGTTAGCTGGAAACATGCTTTTTACTTTCATCCTGCGAAAAGATGGGGAACCCATGATATACCAGCTCCACTACCCTTGCGCAGCACAGAAGCTGGGACTGATTTTTATGCTGCTGAATCAAATTCTATGGCCAAGATTTCTAAAGCTAACTATTAATTTTGGGCACCTCAATTTTGGAGGGCCCAGTTTGGGACCCTTTAGTGGAGCCTGGTTTTGAAAAAATGCTGGGCGCTTTTGCCCTCTAAGTATCAGGGCTCCTTAAAGCATCTGAGGCTGGGCACCTAAAATCACTTATGAAAATTAGGCCTGTACCTCTGTTCAGACCCTGTTGGGCTCAAGGCTGCTTCTGTTGGAAACAGCAAAACTCCTACTAACTTAAGTGGGTCCAAGATTTTGGGTTTTTTTTGTCCTCACTTTTGTTTTAACGGCCCTCTTTATACAGAATCCAAACTAAATTTCTGACCAATTGTAATCACTTCTGTAACCACAAACCAGTGCTCACAGAGGCAAAAATAGACTAGTGACTAAACGTAACACCATCTTCTTAACTTTATATAATGCCACTTTTTTCTTTTAAGAAAATAACCTGGCACTCTCCGTAGTGTGAAATGATGCTGCATCACACAAGAATGTCTAGAATATATTAGCAAACCAAAAAGAAGAAGAAGCTTGTTGCGCAAATACAAATCCTAATATGTGTTGGATTTTAAAGCACAAATACCTCCCTCTCTTCTGAAAACTTCTATATCTGCAGTTTTAATCCTATCCATTCTGGGTCTCAACCAGCGTAAGAGAGATGATATAAAACAGACGATGCAGATGCCAAAAAATTAGCCCAGTTTAAATATCCTAGGAGAGAGGGGCTAAGTTGATGTCCAGATCCAGATCAGAATTGCCCCAAAGGTTGGGGGAGGCAGAAGTTAATGTGGGGTTTGGGTTTAATCTCTGAATCACAGAGACTGCTTCTTGGCATATCTCTATTATGACTATTAATTATTTGTCCTATCACTGCGTCTAGAGTGCCTGTCTGAGATCAGGACCCTACTGTAGATACACGTCGACAGCCCCCGTCCTGAAGATCACACAAGGTAGAGAGACTAGACTAGGAGGAGTGGGAGGGGAATGGAAGCAGGGGCAGAGAGGCGAAGTGACTTGCCCAGTAGGTCATTGGCATTATGGCACAGCTAGGAGTAGGACCCAGGGATGAAATCCTGGCCCCACTGAAGTCAATGGCAGATTTGCTGTTGATTTGAACGGACTCAGGATTTCACACTAGGTCTCCTGAGTCCCAGTCCGGGGCCTTATCCACTGGATCACAATGCCTGTCATCATGCTGTCTCTCATCATGTGTGACTACTGTGAGGTGTTCGTCCCACTGAAGTCAATAGAACCACTCAGGGTAGAAAAAGTTCCTGGCGTGGATCAGACCCTTAGATTGCAAGTTGGATTCATAGAGCTAGGCAGCAAATTTGTAAGTGCCATGGAATTCAGTTCTCCCTTCAGTTCCTGTATGGTGATCAGTATCCCTCAGGGCAGTGAAAGGAATATAACAGGATCATTTACTTTTCTGATCCTTGAATGCAGACTCTCTGAGGCAGAGACTGCCTCCTTTGTTACTTGTCTGTACTGCACCTAGCACGGTGGGGCTCTGGTTTCGACTGGGGTTCCTAGGTACTGTTGTGTTATAAGTAACAATTAATAATAACCCCGAGAAAGCAGTTTATTGAACCTTGCCCTAGACACTAAAGACAATCCCTGACATGTCACCCAGCATTAACCACCCTTGCAGACCGATGTCGAGCACGCTCGTTTATAAAACTAAATTACTTGATCTCTTTTCCTACCCACCAAGGTCTAAAGTAGACATGAACAAAATATAACCCAAGCAGCCTGGAACATCGGACTTTAGGCATAAAGTTCACCCTTTGAGAGTGTGTGGGTGACAGTGTTGTATATGTGTGGCTTTAAACACAACTAAACATATTTACTTCAGAGGACAAAGGAAAACCAAACTGTTTGTTTGTAAAGAACCAACCAGCAAACTTGCTGGACTCTTCCCATCTCTCGCTATGTAACAATGTGCCATAAATAGGTCAGGCACTTCTTGGGAACCAGGGAAGAGGTCTTGGAAAATGCCACCAGCTATGTTTAAAGAACACTAAAGTGGTGACAGACCATTAAATGCTGAGAAATTTAGCTGTGGCTAGCCTTTGCCTCTTCCGATCAAGGCATCCTGGAGGGGAAAAGGCACAGAATGATGCGATGGTGGGCAGCACGTCAGACGTTAACTTTAAAGTCCGTGGCTATTTTTCTAAAAGATGTCTGAGACATGGCAGGACAAGCATAGGGCAAGCTGTAATAGTTAATGAGCCTGACTTGGCACTACCACACCCCCTGGGTAATCAGTTGCATCTCTACAAGATGGGGGTGAGAGGCTCCCAACTCAGATTGGTAGCTTGCTATGCACTCAGTGGTACAGAGGTAAGTGATGGCAGACTCAGAGCTAGAGTGTTTCAGTGTTTGGAATGGCACATGTTCTGCAGTGAATCTGAAGGCCTAGGGCACTTCATGTTCAATCATTATGTGCTGTATTGCAAAGATCCTGGTTCAGACACTTAAAACTCATACGACTGACATTTTTGGGGTTGGGAAGGAATTTTCCCCCAGGCCAGATAGGCAAAAAAAACCTCAACGCCCCTGCCATTCTCTGCACCCTGGCGCATGGATTGCTTGCTAGGATCATGCGGGTATATCAAATCCCTGCCATAGCAGGGGCTTCAGGCAGTGGTGCACCTTGGGCGTGTCTCTGCCTGTGGCACATGGTCATTGAGTTCTCTGAAGGCTGTAATACTTTATTCTAATCGAGGTCACTGGGCTCAATGCAGGGGTAACGGGGTGGAGTTTAGTAGCCCGTGGTGTGCAGGAAGTCAGAGCAGATGATCTGGTTTTTTCTTCTGGTCTTAAACTCTGTGGCTTTGTGACTCTATTTAACACATCCATCATCTTATTGTAAAGTATCCTTGCTGGTGCTAGGACTTGAACTTGGTACTGCCACGATCCCTGCGTATAAAAACTGCATCCTTTGTGTGCTAGGTGCATTAAGGCAGGCTTAATTTTCACACTAGGAAGCATGTGCCTGCCATGTATGAAAACAGAGATAATGTTGTTTTGGCTGGGAAGGAGAACGCTTGTAAATATTGGTGTCACTGGCGCTTATGTGGGTTACATCAAGACTGTATTCAAACATTGACAGGTTAATTACACGTTTCAAAGCTTTGTTTACTGAGCTCTAGGAAGAAAGTGTTGTTAGAGAAGAATTCTGCATCTAACTGTGCTTTTTTTTCCCCCTCTCCCGGTGGTTTCTTCCAGCTGATTACCCCTCATGCAATCCGAGTTCAGACACCTCCCCGACATATCCCTGGCGTGGTAGAAGTCACATTGTCCTACAAGTCTAAGCAGTTCTGTAAGGGAACACCTGGAAGATTCATTTACACAGGTAAGCGTGCGTTCATATTAGCTACAACATGTACAGCCAGGGCAGGCGGTGTCTCAGCCTCTCTATGGGGTGCTGCTATCATTCCTTAAAAGCTGCACTTAGTTTTGCAGTTCTGGCTGAGTAGATTTGCCTCTATCTCCTCCCGGAAGGGGGAATGAAAGGAGGAGGAGACAAAGGAGAGAAGCAGGTACGCGGGTATCATGGTGACAAGCCCTGTATCCATGCCCAGACAGACAAACAGGGAGAGCGCGAGGGCAAAAACATCCAAAGGCACGTGGAGCATCCCACCCAGGAGTCTGTCTACACTACAGAGAGACCGCTGTTAAATGCAGGCAGCCTGTGACATCCTCATCTGATGCAGGGACCGCAGCCCATCCATCGTACCCAGGCCTCAGCGATTTTGCAAGCAGAAGCATGTCGGCCTGCCCAGGCTGCACTACTGTTTGTCTCTGCATCCTAGGAGGTCTGGGCAGCCGCCCCACACTGCCTCAGCTGCCGTAGGCTGGGTTAGAGAACGGAAAGGCACTGGTGCTGAATTGTAGTGCATCTTGGGATCTTCCTCCCTCCAGCATCTCTGGGTGGGAGACGGGCGGAGCCGGTTTTAAAGCCACTGCTAAGAGGTCCCATACGGTTAGGAGCCTTGTTACCCCATAACGTGCACGGATAAGAACTATATTTAAAATAGTTCAGGCGGTAGAGTAGCTACTGACTCCCTTCTCGCCTCCTGTTATCGCCCAGAACCCAACGGCTAAGGTATATTCTCAAAGCTCGTGGCTATGAGACACATTTCGAGCACACTAAGGCCCAGATACTGCTCTTGATGTGTGCCCAAGGACGTCTATCAGAGTAGCACGTAGGGATGGAGGGCAGAATATGGGCTTTTGTGTACCAGCTGGATAGGCTAGCTTTGGTGTGATGTCATTAACGCAGAATGAGTTGCTTAAAGGTGCTCAACAAAGCTCTGTTGTGGTCCTCCCCGCTCAAAATTGGGCTTTATGATGGATAAAGAAGGCCTGTCTGTTCCAGTATGGTCTTTCCTGCGAAGCTGCAGACACCTCTTGGGTGTCTCAGAGCTGGTTTATTGTGAGCGCTAACACTTTAAAAGAATGAGTGGAAGGCTCGAATCTTTAACAAACATAAGGCTGATTAAGCATGGAAGTTAAATAAATGTTAACAAGAGCAGAAGAGAAACAAGGGGCCAGACTGCCAGTTGGTGTAAACTGGCTATTTCAGTTTATACCTGCCGAGGGTCTGACCCAGAGTTTTAAACAGTTTGATTGAAAATCCTTCTCCCTCTCAATTTTCATTCTCATGACTGTCAGGATGCCGTCATTTCACTAGGTCTTCAGTCATCAAAGACTAGTTCTTGAGTAGATGAGGCCTGCAATGCAGATGCAAACAAATAAAAAGCAGCAGGAAACCACCTCCCCAATTTTTCTCTGGGAGAGAATTTTCTGGTCTTCCCGATACACCACAAAGAAGGGCTTAAGCTCAATTTGTTTTACTTTTCAGATCACCTTTAATTGTTTGCAGTGTTGTAACCGTGTTGGTTCCAGGTTATTAGAGAGACAAGGTGGGTGAGGTCATATCTTTTATTGGACCAACTTCTGGTGGTGAAAGAGACAAGCCTTCAAGCTGCACAAAGCTCTTCTTCAGACCTGGGAAAGGTAACCAGAGTGTCACAACCTTGCATTTAGTTGTGGCACAGTGAGCACCTTTCCCAGACCGGAAGAAGAGCTCTGTGTAGCTCGAAAGCTTGTCTCCTTCACCAACTGAAGTTGGTTCAATAAAAGATATGACCTCACCCGCCTTGTCCCTCTGCCTTTAATAATGTCATTCCAGTAGAAAAGAAATTTTGGCCTTTCTGTACAAAAGCAGATAACTGCCTGATATGACACTAAATTAATCCAAGTTTTAAGAATGTTTCCTTATATTTTATTGCTTTATTTGTGCCGTGTTCAGGTTAACATTTAAAATACTTTATTTTTCATTCAATAAATGAAGGAGATGGAAAACTAAGCAAAAATGACAAAGAAATTCAAAGGCATGGAGTGGAAGATTCTGTTTATTGTACAGATGTAATAGCAATGTGATAAATTCTATTCTGATTCACCTTTTACCTCACACAGTCTACCTTTCTGTGCCCCTTTATTGACGCTTGAACTGAAACCTGGCTTCCTTGTTAAAAAGGAAAACCCTTCTCTAAGAAAGAAAAACCCTAAACTAAAATAAAAACAATTAATGCATTCTGACCTTCAGAAATGCCTTACAGCCCTTTAAACAAAATACAGGTTCAGTGCATGCCTGCCGATTAGTTTTAGTTAATTGAAAATTATAGGATTGACCCAGGAGGAAAATTTTGTTTGCACTCCAATCACTTTTACAAATTAAGGAAAATTACCACAATTTTGTTTAGCTAAGGTTTCACACTGAGTTCACGAAATTAGCTCAGCCATCCCAAGAAAGTCAGCACTTTGTTAGTGAGCAGTAGGGGAAAAAAAGTCTATAGTATATACAAACGAAGCATAGAAAAAGCTATGATGCTTTGTAGAACTAGGCCAAGTGTTTCTAATTAGGATTATTGGTTCATTGTAAGTTTTGAAGAACAATCAAACTAGCAGATTAGCTGTTTTTTTAAAGCTAGAATTTCTTGCCATTTATTTTTCCCATGAGAACTTGTTTTAACTCCCACATAGCACTATTTTTTTTATTTTATTTTTTTACAAGACTCATTATGGGCCTACAGGAAATGGACCAATTGGAAGTTCTGATACTGTAACATTCCACAGCATCATTCCAATAGATGGGAGCTTTTCACAATGTTCTTCAGTGAACTCAGTGTTCTGGAACATATTACAAAACCACAGAGGCCAAATGTTTTCTCAGAGGAGTATGGCCTCTGTTTTTGGCCAAAAACATTTCAGCATCACTTTCTGCTCTTAAGAACAAACAAAGGAGAGAGAAGGAAAGAAGTGGGAGAAAGGAAAGGGAAGAAATGGGGGTCTGTGGGCAGTACGGGAATCAATCAGGCGTGGCTTCCTTTCTAGTGAGAATGTCCCTGCACGTTATGGCCCTGTTTTGTGGTCAGCTCTCATTTAAAAGAAATTATTTTTAATCAGTGTTCAACAAAATATCCCCTCAAGCCACCTGGCTATAAACCGCTTTTTTTCCCTTACTGTTGAGTACTTAAGTTTTCAGAAGAAAATACCAAGTGACCTATTAATTTTAGCCTTCCCACCCTCTTTAACTACAAACAACGCAGTAACTTGATCTCTGAGTCCATGTGCCATCTAGGAATCAAGGTCACATGCATATGGAGAAATCCTAGCTTTTAAAAGTATTTTAGAAAGAATGAAACCCATGTTGACTGTGGGCTTACAGGGAAATGCCCTTCTTTATGTTCTATATGTAAAGCGTATCAGAAGCAGACACTTAAAAGAGCAATTATTGCTTAGATTTCAGGGTTTGAAGTTCCCAGAAAGAAATTGTTTATTAGGAATCAATTTGTAGAAAATACAAAAGCTCACACGTTTTACAAAGAAACCATCGGGTTCTAAATAATGTTTTATATCCACTCTATGCAGAGGAATATCTTGACCAATTAACAAACTGAGGAACCGATTCTATGATGCATATAGCGCCTTCTCTCTATAGATCTGTCAGTGCACTTTGCAAACATGAAGGAATTCAGCCTCGTGTTGCACGTTATGAGTCAGGCAGGTGTCATTATCCCCATTTCACAAGTGGCAAACTGAGGGTCAGGCAGAATCCAATCAGGGACCCAAAACCCTCCATATTTGCAAGGTGACTCAGGAAGTATGTGGGTGAGGATGAAAATTTATACTAATTGGTGATATTCAAATGGGCCTGTGATTTCTTTCTTTTTTTTCTTTTTTTCTTTTTTGCATTAAAAATGTATGCATCACAGGCAGTGTGCTTTTCACAGATGGATTGTTCAATGAATGATGCTACTAATCCTTGTGATTTACACATCCTGAGACTTTACTGGGATTGCACGGGTGTAAATGAAAGGCCACATGCACCGGTGCCAGAAGTTTTTCCCTCAGCAGTATCCGTAGGGGACTGGCTCTGGTGCCCACTGCAGTAGCGCCCGCATGGTGCAGTATAAGGGGTGCCGCCCGCTCCTCCCACCCTCAGTTCCTTCTTGCCGCCAGCGACGGTGCTGGAACATCTGCTGCTTCCGCCAGTGTTATTTTGTTTTCTGTTCTTGTGAACTTTGAAAACCTGTAAGATAGTTGTATATAGTTAGTAGTTTCTTAGTTACCCTTAGTAGTAGTTCTCACCATTTTGTCAGTCCCAAACGGAACTCAGCGTTTGCTGCAAACGGCCTATGCCCGTCCGTGATCCACAGACCAGCTGCCTAGGTGAAAGGCACATAAGTGACAAGTGCTGTATCTGCAAGTCCTTCAAACCTAGGCGGAAGAAGGAGCGCGATATCCGTCGGAAAGCGCGCCTAATGGAGTCGGCACTCACTCTGGCACGGGGGCAGTGGTCTGACTCCCCACGGAGCACCGCAGCCTCTGTACACGGTGCTGAGCCGGCACCGGTTCCCTTCCAGGGCTCCGGGGAAGAAGCCGAAAAAGACTGGGAGGGGAAAACTCCTACTTCCCGTAAGGGAAAGGAGAGGGCTGGGGGTGAGCCACTACCTGTGCCAGGCAGCTCAACACCCCCTTTGGGAAGTCGGGCCCCAGCTCAAGTCGAGCGGTGCAGCCCATCCCATGCTTCGCCTGCAACCCCAGATAGCAGTGCAGGCCCTAGCCAGCTTCAGTTGCTGGCGACACCCAAAGCTCTTCAAGCAGCTCAAGAGATCCTGATGCTCCCGGTGCCACCCTCATCAGCTTCCGCGGTGCCCCGGTCTCAGGTAAAACCCGCATTGGGACCTATGCATGTGTCCCCGCCTCAGTGGCACTGTTCCCCATCGAGAGGGACATCCCACCAGCGTTCGCCCACCCGAAGCCGTCACGCCTCAGGACGGGAGAGGCAGGCTCACCGGGGGCACCGATTGAGGGACTCGAGGCATACCTCGCTGGTAGATTGGCACAGATCCTCTGAGGCATGTGCCACCTGGCAAGAACTCCAGGAGCGGCCCTGACCGTCTCCATGGGCCCCGTACCGATCCTGGGACCGATTGGACACCAGAGACCGCCAGTAATTGGGCCGTCATTGCCTGTCTCCAAGAACGAGTTCGACCTACTCAGGACGATCCTCCCAGCAACCAGCCCTTAGTAGCTTCCAGTCCCATTCGATGTCCTGGTACCGGTCGAGTAGTGTGAGGCGTGGATCGCCGGGTATCCGACGCAGATCCGCCGAATGCCGTTGTTCCCCGAGAGCCCAACCAAGACAGTCTCCAGGGCCGGCTCCAGGCAGCAGCTTACCAAGCAGGTGCTTGGGGCGGCCACTTTGGCGTCCAGCTGTTCGGCGGCAATTCGGCGGACGGTCCCTTACTCCTGCTCGGAGCGAAGGACCTCCCGCCGAATTGCCGCTGCAGATCGCGATTGCGGCTTTTTTTGTTTGTTTGTTTTGTTTGGCTGCTTGGGGCGGCCAAAACCCTGGAGCCGACCCTGACTGTCTCACTCAGACAAGTCGGCTTTGGGACGCAGCGACCAGCACCGGTCGGACAAGAGCCACCACTCAGCCCGATCCTGGTTGCCCAGTACTGACTGATGCTGGGTTCGGCAGAGCTGGGTTGCAATCTACACGTCCGTGAACTCCTACCCACCTCCAGGGGTACTGCCGTGGAGTCACCTAATATGGAATGGACATGAGCAAGCACTCGAAGAAGAAAAGACAGTTACCTTGTCCGTAACTGATGTTCTTCAAGATGTGTTGCTCATGTCCATTCCACAACCCGCCCTCCTTCACCACTGTTGGCGAAGGAACTGAGGGTGGAGGGAGCCGGCAGTGCCCCTTATACCGTGCCATGCGGGCACCACTCCAGGGGGCGCCAGAGCCTGTCCCCTGCGGATACTGCTGAGGGAAAAACGTCCGGCACCAGTTCATGTGGTGAGCACACACCTAATATGGAAGGGACGTGAGCAACACATCTCGAAGAACACAGTTACGGACAAGGTAACTGTCTTTTATTCTTTGTCTCCTACCAACTGCTCAGTTATTTCAATTTTGCAGCTTTTGTTCCCAAACGATCTGCTAGAGCAAAGGACAGTGCGTCAGGAGTCTTGGGGTTCTGTTTGTGCCTTTGTCAGAGCGTCTATCTAGATTGCAGAGTTAATCTGGTTTCTTACTGTTGTCCTTAACTTCCCTCCCATCCAAACACAAACTCTCTCACCTGAGTGTGGTGGTGTCACACACGGGAGGCTGTGCAACCTAGTGGTCAGAACAGGAGTGTGGCCTATTGGTCAGAGCAGAATCAGAGGGCAGAACCAGAGGTGCGGTCAGGGGACAAGCCAATGATTGGCGCCAGGAGTTGAGAGGAAGGCAGGGACTAGGGCTGGAGCAGGAGGAGGCCCGGGTTGGAGCAAGGGCTGGCGCAGAACTCATTGAGTAGCCACGGTGCTGCTGTTGCTACCAGGCTTACATGGTGATCTGTTGGCCCTTCCGTCCAGTCAGGGAACACAGTCCTTACTGAGGGTTTATTGGGCTCAGCCCAGTTCATTGGGTTGCCAGGTGACCAAGCCTGCGGGGGGTGCTTTAAAACCAGCCCAGTCTGCAGTGAGGCTGCAGGGTAAACCGTCCCCGTTCTTGTTGTCCAATGCCTTCCCGCACTTCTCCGTGTGCGCCCACAGGGACTGACAACTACTCCCACAATTCACTGGGAAAGAACCCTGGAACAGCTCTGCTTACTGTAGCGCAAAGAACCATCGGCTATGCCCTCAGACGTCCTAGCGAGACATACCCTGACAGGCTGTGTGCTTTTGGTTGAGTAATGTAGCCTTTCCTTGCCTCATCTCCCCTCTCTCTGTAAAATGGGTTTAGCCAAACATTAGTGGAGGGTTTACTCTTGGCTGGTAGAGCTCTTTGCGATCTTTGCATGATCAGAGACGACATTACGAATGTCAAGGTGTGCTCGGAGCTGCGGGGGAGCTCGCTGTGTGGTTGTGATGTGACACTTCTGTCGAGGCAGCTTTCCATTCGACTGACTGCTCTGTAGGAGAAAGATCTGTGTGTGAGTCTTCCTTTTGCACTTCCCCTTTGCCCATTGCTTGGTTCAGGATTCGGTACAAGCAACCAGAAGTAGCATCACCGCCCACGGATGATCTGTGAGCCAGGGCTGGAATTTTCCGAAGTGGCTTGATTTTGGGGTGCCATCATTGTAGGGTGTCCCGCTCAAGACATTTTGCAAGGTTTGATTTTTCTGAACGTGCAGGGGTAGACACCCTTTGTAAATCAGGCCCCTTTCAGGTTCGGATGTCAGGCACCCTTCAAATTGAGACCCCCTAAAATCACTAGTAATTTTTTAAAAAAACTTGGCCCATAGCTTTAGATGTGCAGATTTCAGATGTTTCACAGGTATGTGAAGATTTGGGGTGGGGGAGCAGAGACCACACACACACATCCCCTTCTAAAGCTTCTGAACTTTCGAGCCTGGTAGACTTTGTGGAGACCTTTTCAAGAAAACTTTGCTGCTCTCCAGGAGGATCCAATGACTGTGTCATACTCAAAAGATACATAATCAATGAAGCAGGCAGCTTTCAGAAAAAAGGGTTCTGGAGTTTGTTGACTTAAAAAAAAAATGGTATTAAGAGACAGACTGGCTATCAGGATGCTCTTGGAGCCCCACTGGAGCCTTTGCCTTGATCCCTTTGGAAGGAGCGTGACCTTATGCCACCTCTCCTTGGCCATAGCTGTTTATCGGCTGGTTTCTGAAACGCGTTAAAGCCAAGCGGCAGTTGTTCTCATCGTCAGTAATTCACAACCTTATTAGTTTGCCTCATTCATGTATGTTTATTATTAAATCATGAGCTCTTAAAGAGCTGATTAGTATGAATGAGGAGAGAAGGCCCTCGCCAACAGAACAAGAAAACTAATATAAAGGCCGGCATCTTCACTGCAGTCGGAGGTTTCGCTCTGACGCATTCGTTGAATTCTTCGCACACCCCTCCAAATAGGACGTTTGTTACTCCGAAATGAAATGTAAAACACCTCTCCTTTCCTGAAAAGTGACTGGATGGGAGATCTCGTGGCGAACACATGAACGCCATTTGTTTTTTAACACCAAACTTTAGCTGCATTTGACAAGTGAATAGTGATGGGGTGATAGAATAAAAGAGCAGCAAATGGTCCTGTGTTAAATAGTCAGGTACTAACTGCTACGGAGGAACTAAACGAAACCCACAAATGCAAAGGAATGCGGGGTTAGGCTAAAAACAAGAGCTGATGCTCATGCTGTTATGTAGAAAGCGAAGACAAGAAAGCACTGCAGTAGTGCACAGATTTCCATATATAAGACCATTATACTGCTGTTGATCTCACAGAGGATCTGCTGAGAATGGACCATATTCCCCAGCTGCAGTGATATCGGGAAATGGAGAATTAAATCCATGCAAAATAGCTCTTTATTGGTGAATTTTATTTGCTTTCAATGTTTATAAAAAGAAATTGAAACCCCTCATTAACACATGTTTTAAAAATTGCCTAATTATATATTTAACTGATTTGCCCCATCAGCTCATTATGCAAATTGTTGGTTTGCATAATAAGAATACCTTGCCATGAGATTGTAGGAAGACTCTGATTGCAGTAAGTGCTGGGTAGGCAGAGCTTATTTGAGGATCTGGGTCTATGACTCCATTACTTATTTAGAGAACATTTAATTATGGATAGACAGTACTAATTCAGTGGTTACTGTCTGCTGTGTCAAGCACTGCTGGAGTTTCCCCGGCTGTGGTCCAGTTTACCATAGCTGATTTCTTTCCCCATATCCAATATAAAATGATGTGTGCAGTAAATAAGGCCTATCTACTTATGTGGCCTTCCTTTGCCCTAATAGAAGAGCAATTCAAAATCCTTAATGAATTTTGTTCCCACTACAACCTTGCCTGGTAACCATTTTCCCACATGAACTGAAGTACAGGGTAGAGTAAATGACTTGCCCAAGGTCACATGGGAAGCCTGTGGCTGAGCTACGAATGGAGCCCAACTCACTTGAATTTTTAGACCAGTGTCTTATCCTCCAGGCAACCCTTCCTGCCTCCTGGGTAACACAACCTTTTGAAATGTTCAGGGAACACCTGCCTCCTTATTAAATAACTCCAGCATTTATTATTTGTTTTGTTGTTTTATATTTCGTGGGACTTCTACAGTGGTCCTTCAGGTTATGGGAAGGAGTTTGGGCTTCAGAAATTCAGGACAGGTAGAAAGGTTGGATCACAGGGAAAGGGATGTTTAGACAGTGAGGCGGTAACCTGGAAAATCCCTGTTGTATGCTAATATGATCACTGACACCTAGTACCTCTGGCATTTGTTAAACCCTGTCAGCACTATAATGCACTACAGAAAATACAATCGGTGAAAGTATGCAGGGTACCTGTAAGACATCTGCAGAGTGAAAGCAATTACAGCTATGGTCAGAATAAAGCTGGCTGTGAAGGAAACGTATTATTATGTACATACTTTCCAAGAATTATGACTTTTATTTTCCAGTTAAAGGGGAGTGCAGTCAGGGTCTATGTAGCAAAGGGGAGCCCGATCATTAAAAAGAATATTTTCTCCGATATTACAAGTCTAAATAGGTACTAGGCCTTATTCACAACCTTGGCTTTTTTCTGTCTGCCCTGAGTTAATAAGTGATAAGGCCAGAAGAGAAATAAATAACTGAAATCCTTGTCCAAAGAAAACATATTGACTACAGCCAAGCAAATAACAACCCATAACCAATGGTCCCATTCATCATTCATGTAATAGGGATATAAAGTGTTTTCTACCTATGAAACTCCATGGAGTGGGAAAAAGGCTGATAAGCCTCAATCTAAGCTATGTGATTTGATTATTAAAGGACATGAACTATTTGTCACATGCCTTTAATCTTTAAGATGTGTTGCCATTTCTAAACTATAAATTTGTGTAAAGGATTAGAAAGCTATTAACGATAAAGGCATAAACTAGACTTTATAAGTATTCCCGCAGTGCTCATACCACCCTATCCACTGTTGGAGCCCTAACTCATTTAATATGATATAAGGTAGTTATCTGACCTTCAAAGCCAATAAACCACTTTGTGCTTTTCAAATTTTATAGTTACTCCATGATAAGTTAACCCACTGAGTTCACAACATATGTATTGTATATTCCTTCCTTTATCCCAAAATAAAACCTTCCATTTTCATCCTTTGCTTCCAAACTCTCTCACATCAGCTTGAAATTATTAATCTTTTCTATTCTGTTGTTACTTGGTTACTGCTTAGATTATTCTACAAATTTGGTCAATAAAACAAGGACCTGAGGTGCATAATAAAAAACTTGCATCATTTTAAAGGTATTTCTGGATTTCTACAGGATTTCACTGACTGGTTTCTTAATGTTTGGGTATACAGATGCCATGTGTACACTGTATAAAGAAGGTGCTATCTTTCTGATGAGGCAAAAATACCAAGACCAAGGCAACTTGTGGTAATTTAAATATTTCATAGCACTCTTTATAAGAGTAGCGCTCTTACCCCTGGAATTCTGACACCTTCTAGTCTGGGTACATAGATTCTGCCTGCCTAATTCCTTCCCCAATTTCAGTTGGACTCAGCATCCTGTTCTAGGCTGTTATGTAGTGTCGCTGTGCACTGTGAAAGACTTCCTCGGTTTCACCCCTGCTTTGTACGTGGCAAAGTGAGTCTCATAAACTATGGGCCAGATTGTCAGGAGCGTGTGTGCACAGATAGATTGGTGTCTGCGTGTTTGAATACAGGCTGTTCACTTGCTGAGGAATTTGCATGGCCTCCAGCAGGGGGAACAGAACATTTATACTTTGTGCAATAAAATGTTTTCAATCCACGTGGATGACAGGCTGTGGTTTAACTCTTGCCTATATTATATTCTATCTATCTATCTACTGTGTGTGTATCTGTATATGTGATGGCTGCCCCCTCGGCCCACAACTGAGATTGTACTGGGGACCTGCAGAACTGAAAGCATGCGTCTCAAGAGTTTGAACTAAAGAGCCAGACACTGTAGCTAGGGCTTGTGACTGACTCCCATCCTCTGTTGCTTGGGCACCTGACAAGTGGGGGGTGTCTCTCTCTCTCTGAGAGGCTGGTGGAGCCGAGAGCTGGGCCTGCTTTAAACGAAGTGTGAGCTGAATCTTTTATTATTTCTGGTCTGAGTCTATAAGAGGCCAGTTAAGCAGGGCCCGGTCTCCTGAAGCTGGAGACACAACAAAAGAGCCTTGCAATCTGATCAGGTGAGAGCCCTGGAACAAAAGTGCACCTCGGAGGGGATCCCAAAGTGAGCTCATTTGTAGTTCAACCAATCGGAAGCCGGACTGATGTCACCTGACATGGCTGTTGCTTTCCAAACAGAGGGACAGTTTGAGGATGCAAAGCCAGACCACAGGGGTCGGCTACCTCTGGATCCTGTGTTTCCAGCCATTACGCGGCACCTACCTGAAACAGGGTTGTAAATTGTAATTATATTGAACTCTTCCATTGGAAAGTTACCAGAACCCTTTGGCTAGTGTTTTTCTGTAGAATCCACTTGGATGTTTGAGTGTTTCCTCTCTTGTAGTTTGGCTTCTAAAGAATGTCAAACAAATACGAAGGGCCAAATTAGGCCTAACCCTGCCTGGGTAGGAAGGGGAGAGGTGTCAGGGAGCTGCTTCCTCCTCCCACCCACTCCCCCCAGCAAACTGACACTGGAGGCAGCCAGGGTTTGGCTGCAAGCAATGGGGGATGCGAGGGAACTGCTGGCTTGTGCAGGCTGCTGCATGTGTAATCCTGGGGAGGGGAGAAGGGAGCAAGGGCCCCCTCTCCTCTTTATCCCAGCAAGTCTATGGGATTTAAGCACAATGCAAAGCTTAAGTGCTTTGTTGAACTGGGACCTAATGTAGCAGCAAGGTCTGCTGCTCACCACACTTCTGCTACCCCCCAGAAGACGACATGCCTGTGCACTGCCTTGTCAGAGGCACAGCTTAGCCCATGTCCACATGGCTTTTGACTGCACTGTGTTTCATCTCAGTGGCTCACGCTCTTCTTCCCCAGCCCAGTCCCAGGGACTCCCATTCTCACGTTTCCCTTCCATGACCTCATTTCTATACCACTTCTGTCTTTGTTCCCCCTGCTCCTACCTTGTAAGAATCCCCGTGGAGGGACGCAGGCAGTACATCCGAAGGCACCTCTAGTCCTGGCTATCCCCAGCGCACCTGGAGAACCAGCTACCCGCAGATCTCAGTACCGTGGGACTACTCTTTCCTTGATAGGGAATGCACCACACCCATTCATGTTCGGGATAGGTGCACCCTGGGCGCAAAATATCTGACGTTTTGCTATACACCCACTATTTATATTGCATCTTTCAACAGAAAGGATGTGTAAAGAGGACTGAAAAATTGTTTTGTTTTCCACAAAAAGAATTTTTTTCGTTATGTTTTTTCTATTAGAAATTCTCACATCCTGCCTAGGCTGCAAGACGCTGTGATGACTTGGGGGGGCTAGTATGTTGATGACATTGCACGAGCCAAGAAAGTGAATGCTGAGCCACTGAGAGGGGAAGGGAATTTTAGCCAAACAAACTGGATTTAGTGTGTTATTCTTTATGCCTATTTAACTTTAATGCTTAGCGAACATTTGGGAGAAAGGAAGCTTTTGTTAAAGATTTAACTCTCCCAATGTTAGTGCTCTGAATGAACATCCCTGAGACTTCCCAGTGGTTCTCCAGCAAAACCTGATCGTCCAGACACAAGCTGAAAAATACAATCCATCTTTAGCCTTCTTTTTCCACCATAAAGAAGCTAAAAAAGAAAGCCCAAGACCAATTTTTTACAAATCCCTGGCACCTTTCACCCAAATGAAATACAAACTACAAAGAAGTTACTTCATCCTCTACTGAAATATACCACTTGTGTAGCAGCGCTCAGCAGCATGCACTGATGTGTGGTCACAGTTCCATCATACGTTCTGCAGTGAAATTCAGGGTTATGAGGCCATCACCGCTTAACTATGTCTTGAAACGTCAACAGCAAAGCAGTTACTTTGCCTTGCATTATATTTCAGCACAAATAGCCACTGAGCAGCCTAGAAAAGCACCATGACAATACAGGCCTTTCTGCTTTGCACTCTCTCCTCTCCTTTCCCTCCCAAACGTGATCTTTCACCTTTTTCCTGTTAGCATAAATTGTGGTTAACCTCTTTGCATTAGGAGTTGCTGACTTGAACTGCTAGTGCATTTGCACCTGGTATCAGCATTGGTGGTTAACATCAGGAAACCCCAGCTCCCAGCAGACAGGGGGTTAATTTTTATACACACACACACGCTCGAAAACTTTTTCTTCTTAGGTCCCTATGGAACATAAAATGCACATGAAAATTAAAATGTTTTAACAGGCTTCTGTGAAAAATCCATGTTTGTTAAAATTGTAGGCAGTTACAAAGCTCTCCATTTGAACTGTTCGGGAAATTTGCAAAGCCAACCATGCAGGGTCACTGAGTCTAGGGCTTCTAGGAATGGCAGCGGCACCTCCTGGCTTGAAGTAGTAATAGGAACCAAGTGCATGGCTTCCATCATATATAGTTTTGTTCAATGGCTTTCAGCCCCCTCACTATAAAAATGGTTCCGCTGCCCCTGAGTGTCTCTGAACTACTGGGACTATTTGCAGCAGTGTGAAACTCAGCATCTTCTTGTATTGCAGTACACCCTAGGATCCCATTGTGCTAGGTGCAGTACAAAAATGTAACAAAGAGATGGTCCATGCCTATACGCAGGCCATTCGTCGGGTTTTAAGCCAGACAGTCCTGCTTTTCCAAGGTTTGTGCCCCCATCCAGCTGTGGGTTTGTCCAATGGTGGATGGGGGTGCTATTTTGAAGAGTGCGTTGCCCTGCCCTTGTTAGTGTGGTCTCTCATGCACTGTGCTCTAGGTTTATTTGGTCCTGCCTCAGTGCAGGGGGCTGGACTTGATGACCTTCTCGAGGCCCCTTCCAGCCCGAAATGCCTGTGATTCTATGCAATCAGGGACAGACATAAGAACATTTCTTAAGTGACACTTATTCGGCAATGAAGAACTTAATTCCTTTTTTTCAAAGACAAGGCCAATCTGCACATTATTTCTTCACCAAACCTGGGTGTCCCAACAACCCTCTCAAATTCAGTTGAAAAGACAAATGATCGTCCTTTAAATGAAGGCCCCAGAGAAGGCAGGGCGATGACCTCCCCCTCGCATCTTTCTTTTTGGACATTCATTCCCAGATGTTTGTACTGCTTAGAGCTGGGAGAACAAGGTATTTTGAATACTATGAATATTCATTCGTTTTTGCAAATGAATTCGTGTGGATTTCATTTGCCTCCTTGTAGCGTTTGCTTTCTGTGTACATTTTAGTACACGAGTTAAGTGTTTCATCCAGAACTTGGAGAAAAGTAGCAGAAAGTATTCAGAATCATGAGTCTTTGCACAGAAATCGGAGCATAAGAGTTAGTTTTCTATCAGGGAACAAAAAATATATATGACCCCAATCCTGCAAACAGGATTGGAAATAAGGCATACATTTTTAACAGGGAGGGTAATTAACCATTGGAACAATTTACCAAGGGGTGTGGTGGATTCTCCATCACTGATAATGTTTAAATCAGGATTGGATGTTTTTCTGAAAGCTCGGCTCTAGAAATTATTTGGGGGCAGGTGTCTGGCCTGTGCCATACAGGAGGCTCAGACTAGATGATCACAGTGGTCCCTTCTGGTCTTTGAATCTGTGAACACATATGCCTGTGGCAGCATTCATATAGTTAAAAGCACGTGCATGTTCACAGGATCGGGGCCGCATATATAAATATTATACATCGAGAGAATATATATGTGGAGAATATATATTGAATATTCATAACAATTTGCTTGTTAATGATCTATAGGGTTAGTCACAGAAACTATTTAACGAGTAACTTCAGATAACAAAGACACTGAAGGAAATCGTGATCTCTTTGGACAATTAGTAAGCAGAAATGATTTGTTTTGAGTTATTTGTTCTACTGAAATACAGATGCCCATTTCCAAATTAGTTATTGGACTGTCTCTTTGAAAGGTCTATGATGCCATGCCTAATTTGTCCGAGTGGATATAAGCAGAAATCTACTGGAATTTGTAGCATAAATTTCCAGGATAATTTTTTGTTCTCCGTTATAATTTGTTGAAGTGTTATCCAAAAGTGAAAGAACACTGCCATCCCTTTTACTTTAAATACTGTCATTCCATGGGCGCATGATGATAAATGTGGTAGCTAATGCTCAGTTAATTACACAGGTAGTGGCCATGATCCTGCAATGCAGGCTGCTGGTTTGGATCCCTGCGTCTTTGTGGAGTCCTATTGACATCAGAAGAACTCCATGCTAGCGGGTTGCATTGTGGAATTGGGACCAGTGTGGGCTGCCCACAATTACTATCATTTCCGGTGTAATGATTGTTTAGTTACACTGTGTTTTCTGCAGAATGATGTGCACAATTTCACAATAACTATGTAATTAACTCACTTCACTATTCCCCTCTCCAGGGAAACTTGTAGCTCCCATTAATGTTATAGAGAAGGCCCTTTGCATAAAACACAGAAAGTAGTATAGCAGATGAGTTACCATGATTTGATTTGAGGATGCTTTAAACACTTAGCAGGAAACAGCTATGGAAGCTAATTAAATCATTCTAAGTTGCACAGAATTATCTGCTTTGTAAGAAAGAATTTCACTGAATTATGCTGGCCCTTTAACTGAAAGGAGGGGGAAATCATATTTGTTTGGAATTAAATTTCAGATACAAAGTGCCCATCAGAACTCCCTTTTCCTGTGCTTCTAAAATTGTGTTCTTTTAGCTGCTAATATTTTTTTAGCAATTTGCATTTTCTGTTGCAAAAGCAGTGTTATTTTCAACTTTTCTGCATAAAATTCCCCCCGCCCCTTAGCTATTGATTAGGCTCTGCCTTTAACCATGGCATAGTGTCTTGAGTAAAAAATCATGTTGGTACATTCACAACCTTTCAGATACTGCATCTTATTTAGTGTACCGGAATTCCCGGTTTAAAGTAATCACAAAATTTATGGAGAAACGGATAAAAAAGGTTGTAAAATATTGATTTGGGGAAAATAATAACACAACTCATCTATAATAAGAAGAAAAATGAAGCAATAATTCAGGGGGTATTGAACGGCTTGCTGCTGCGAGTATTGATCCAGTGCTTTAGTGTGTGAGATCGCACCTGAGATTGGAATGGAAGAACAGTGCTGCATTCCTCCGCTCATTATTTCGTAGATACTATTGCCTCGTTACACGGGCCCTGCAGAGCAAGGATTGTTAGAGCTCCCAAAATACTCACAAATCTGTATCGTCTTAAAGTCACAGTGCTCTGCTATAACATTGCATATGTTTTAAGCTCCCAAGTTTCCATGATCCTTTACTATATCTTACGACAACCCAGTACAATTTAGCTTTGTTTGGGTCTCTTTTTTTTTATGCTATATCATAGAATCATAGAATATCAGGGTTGGAAGGGACCTCAGGAGGTATCTAGTCCAACCCCCTGCTCAAAGCAGGACCAATCCCCAACTAAATCGTCCCAGCCAGGGCTTTGTCAAGCCTGACCTTAAAAACCTCCAAGGAAGGAGATTCCACCACCTCCCTAGGGAACCCATTCCAGTGCTTCACCACCCTCCCTAGTGAAATACTGTTTCCTAATATCCAACCTAGACTTCCCCCACTACATTTATTATGTATGGTAGCTATAAAAAGTGTACTTCCATGATGTCTGTCTTACGGCATAGAATCAGAAACAATATCATTGAAGAAATGCACGTTCCCTACATTTTGATTTTCATGATGTGCATTGAAAAGTTGCTAATGGTGTCCCAGTGCTCACCTCTCATTTCAATGAGCGCGTCTTGAAAAAGGCCGAGGGTCACAGAGATGTTTAGAAAAGGTACCTCGACATTTACATAGCATTAAACTCCACCGTGCAGCATAGCTTTTCTGTTTTTCTGCTGACGTCTGCAAACGTATCACACTTAATAGCAATAAATAATTTAGCAGCAAGAATTTTATAATGAACAAAGTCATGATTTAACTGCAAAAGGAAAAAAATGTAAGAAATTATACGAGATTGGAACTCCTGTAACAGTAATATTTTAGAGTTTCTAAACATACACATGCATATATTTCTATGCGGGGTCCGCTTTATAGTTTCCTGCAGATTTGGTTCATCTCATCGTGATTATTATCTCGAAATCTGAGTCTGATCAGCTGAATGAGTTCTCAATGGATCGAGCCTCCTGAACATTTTCTGTGTGATTGCACAGGATCCTTGACATTGCCGTGCCTGCGATATTTGTCTTTCTTTTTTACCCCGGCTGGAAAAAAATTGTAAAACCAACATTTCATATCGGGGGAATGTGGGGGTGGGGAGGGGGAAATAATCCTCAGCTAATTGAGTTGCGGAAGAAATTTACTTTCAGTAAACTGCAAGGGCCATGCTGTGATCCTGAATGTCACTGCAGAATCTTGAACTGTCAATTCTAAAATGTACAACGTCTAGTGTCTAGCGTGGGATCGGACTCTATACTTACTTGAGCAAAACTCCCTTTGTCCTGATGGGAAGTTTTAAGCAGGTAAGGAGGAGGTCAGGATTAGGACATAACTGCAGCACCAGGAGACACAGAACTCATTTTATCGTGTCTGAGTCTACTGTGGGTTAGACGGAAGTAGAAAAGATACACTTGTTTTAGTCACATAAAGAAAATTAGCAGTTTTATAAACCCTGGAGAAAAATAATTATCAAGCAACAGCTGGCAGAGCATGGGTTGCATCCCCATGTAGGGAATGTCTACACTGCATATTAAACCCCGCTCTGTGGGTCCCTTGGATGTGATTCACATCCACGCCCAGGCTAGAGTGTCCACAGTGCATTGTAAAACTGGGTGTCTCAGTTGTGCTAACGCATCCATACTGCACTACACAGACCTGACGGGTCTCTGGCTTGACCTGTGGCCACACTGCAAAATGACAGCGCTTGGACCCGAATCTTGGCAGGACTCAGGCTCTTAGCCACCCCTCTAGCAGGGTCTCAGGACCCAGGTCTGACTCTCACTGCTTTATATGAGGGCTTGGACTCAAACCTGAGTCAGAGCCCGGGCTTAGTGTGCAGTGTAGACATAATCGTAGTGACTGGTCCACTAGAGGGTAACAGTCTACTACTGCTACCAGCTAATGGAATTATTCCTGTTGCTCAAAGTGGTAGAGGTCTGTCCTTAGTATTTGAAGGTCATGGGCTTTGCCACAGACTTCATGTGTGACCTTGAGAAGGTCACTAAGGGCTTGATCATACACTCATTGAAGTAAATAACGAAACTCCCTTTGACTTCAGTGGTACAAGAACAGGGCCTTAATCTCTCTGGGTCTCAGTTCCCAGGAGTAAAATGGTACTTCCTTTGTGCTACCCTTTGCCTCTTGTCTAATTAGGTCCCAGTTCTGCAGGTTGTCCACCTGCCTGAAGTGCTTTGCAGGATTATGGTGTTAGATTGTAAACTCTTCAGGGTAGGAGCAGTGTCTTCCTATTATAGATTCTTCGGTGTTGGGCGTATATAGATGCATAAAACTTCAAAACCCCAATATAAATCTGTAAGACTTGCATTGACATGGTTCCAAAGATACTTTTTGATGACATTTTCCTGGGGATTTTGTGTAGAGAAGGCTGAAATTGATGACAGTTTCCCCCCGCCCACCCCTCCCCAAAGATTTGGGCAAAATTTTCCAACAATTCATTTAGCCCTCAGATTTCACAACTCCCAAACTGTCTCTTTCCACCAAATTCAGGGAGGGGATTAAAAAATTATTTGTGATTCCTCAAAAATCCTCTTTGTACTCTTTCTTGAAGCATTCTTCAAAATCACTAGTGGTGTTTTTTTCTGGGAAAAAAGCTGGCTTTTGATTTTTCACAAGCACATACTGAAAAATATTTTGCACTGCAGTTTATTGACAGACATCCATCTTGTTTATGGTTTGTTTGCAGAAGTTTTGCAAAGTTCAAAACAGACAAATGTCCGCAAAAGAAAACAGCTCTGGTAAATACTTTATTCTGACACACATTGCTATACAATTTGATAGTATTTTGATTAACAAAATCAATGGCAATGATTTATGCCCCCACCCAGGCAAAATATTTAAGCATATGCTTAACTTTCAACCCCCAAGTAATCCCATTGAAGTCTATGAGACTTGTCGTGTGCCTTGTTTTCCTGGATTAGGGCCTGGTTTCCCAGTTCTGCAAATCACTCCATCTGGAATAGTGCTCTCGTTTGCCAGGATTTTACTTTTTTTTTTTTTTTAACTGCAGCAAACCTCAGCACAGAGGATGATGTGCATCGTTAGAATGCTCCCATACATGCAGTCCTGACCAAAACAACAACAAAAAAGGCTGACAGTGTAGGTGTTTCAATGTACCAAACATACCTGCTTTCTTTGCAATGGTACAGAAGATCAATCGGTCCAATGCAAGGAAGTAGATGGCATCAGCTTTCATGCTGTTGTTAAAAATAAAAGTTATTTGAAAAACCCTGCATAAAACTAGGGACACGGTGGTGCCTCTAATGAGGCTCGGTGCCCCTCTGGGTAGTTTATCCGTCAATGGCAATTTCAGGGTTGCTTACACTTTTCTCTGCAACATCTAGCATGGGTGGAGAAAGTGTACTGGCCTGGATGGCCCATTGATCTGACATAGTGTGGTAATGCATAAGTTCCTCCAGCACACCCAGGCTGGAATGCCTGTAATTTGGCCCCACAGTCTGATTTAAAACAATTCTACCCTGAAGCACCTGTCATGCCAAGTTATTGCAGTACATACTGGTACAGCAGGTAACATCATGTACTGACCTGAGACCCTTGCACCTCCTGGGCAAAACAGATACTGCCCTTTCTCCTGCAGTTTATTGCTTTTTTGTTTTGTTAGTTTAATGTAAAATATTGATAGGAGCCTTTTAAGTGGTTTGAGTAGAGCTGATTTTCGTGCACTTTGACAATCACGGGTGCATTCTGAGAGAGCAAGATGGTTATGTACACAGCATTTTCTTATTAAAAGATTTCCTTTAACACATGTATTCAGCTTGGTTTCCTTTAAACTGTAGCATGGTAAAACGGCGGGAGAAAGACAAGAGCAATTGTATTATCTTGTTAAATTGCTTAAAGCTTGTTTAGACTTGATGCTTTTCTTAGTACCTTGTACAATTCCTTTCCCCCCCCCCCAAAGGCATCTTTTCTGCATTTTGTACTTTGTTATTCTTACAGTGCTAAAAGGCAAAACCCCCCAAACTCAACTCTTTAATTCACTCTAAAAAGCTTACCATTTTTTTTCTATTTTCTTGTTCAGACCAAATTGTGTTCAATATGTAGGAAATTGAAACCACATTTTTCACTTAACTGTCCAAAATTAAAACTTATGAGGAAAAAGAAGCAATAAAGCAGTTACAATCTGGTCATCTATAATTATCTCTGTGGTTGGAGTCGTTCCACATTTAAAGAAAGTGAGACCAAAAGTTTGTCAAGCTTTTGTCACCCTCAGAAATTTCACTTCTCTTTTATTATTTCAGATGATGAAAACTGCTGAAACTAGCATTCTGTATTTGGAAATTATCTTGATGAAAAAGGAATTGGGGATCTGTAGAAATACACCTTTTTATTCTAACAGTGACAGAGCAATATTTGCTTCCTTAGGCACTAATTTTAGAATTTCAGAGAAGTTAAATTTATTGTAACAAACTGTACACTTTAAATTGATTTAACTGAATTCAGAGTTAAAAGGCTTAATTTCCCCACAAAGTCTATTTCTATTCATATGTTCCACATTATTCTTTTTCGCTGAATGTTGCATTACCAACTGTCAGCCAAGAAGAAATGTCAGTCCAGTGCCAGTAATCTTGACCCCCACCCCCAGCTCTATAATTTTGCAGGGGCTTGTTTTAGTTTTGCATCTCGCCTTTTTTTGTCTCTAAATTAAAATCAAGCCAAATGATGGCTGTCCCCTTACAATCAACTGTTTTAGACAAACCTCCAAAAACAATTGTGGGTTTGGTTTCATTTACACTTCATCGGTTCAGGGAAATGAGAACTCTGCTGTCAATTAGATATTTCTTCTCCAAGGCCCAGCTCAGCACAATCTATCCACAACCTTTCAGGTTGGTGCCTTGGTGTATGTTGCAAAGCTGCCAGCAACAAGTTAGCTGTCTTACATGGACTCTGTTACCCTAGTATCTGTGCATAATCTTTTAATACAGGTCCTAGGGTGCTGCACAGCTCCAATGGCTCCCTTTAATTGGCAGAGTCCTCTGAAAGGGCTCGCCTGTAGCTTCCCTTTTTGTTTGGGGAATCGGTAATCTTTGGGCCGCATGGCCCTTCTCTGTTCCGCCCTGGCTTATCTCAGAATGATGGTGCCATTCAAGATGATCCCCTGGCATAACGTTGCACCCTTTCGTTTTTCCTCCACAGCTGTCTGAACTTTTTTCAGACACGGAAGACCCTACCCAGTGTTATGAGAGGCTGTATCAAGCTCAGTGTATCCTGTGATGGTTAGTGACCACTGGTCATAGTCCATAAGCTGGACAGACTTGCAAACCACTGGAAAGGGATGATCTCTGTTCCAGCAGAAGGATGGGCTGGTGGTTAGGGTGCTAGTCTGGTGCTCAGAAGATACTGGTTCCCAGTATGCCAAATCCCAGTTTTGCCACACATTTCATGGGTGACCTAGAGCCAGATTTTCAAGGTATTTAGGTGCCTAAAGATGCAGACAGGCACCTGGAGGAAATTTCTAATGCACCCACCTGCTGACTCCATTGGGATATTTTTAAAAATCTAGTCTGTTTGTTGGTTCCCAGTCCCAATTCCCTGTCTATAAAAGGAAGATACTACAATGTGGAACTGCCCTATTTTACAGGTGTACTGTGATGTTAACTAGATTGTGAGGAGCTCAGATACTAAAGTAACAGAGGCTATGTAAGTACCTGAAATAGATAGATAGGTGTTACTTCACTCTTGCTGTTAGAAATAGCTTCTGCAACCTCAGACCTGGGGAGAGTCCTTGGCACTCAGGATACGTCCACACTGCGATACAAAACGTGTGGCACCGAGTCTCAGAGCTCAGGCTCCAGCTAGTATAGACGGTCCAGCTTAGGCTAAAGTGCAGGCTCTGAGACCTGACGTGGGGGGAGGATCTCAGAGCCTGGGTTCCATTGAGCTGGAATGTCTGTATTGCAATTTTATAGCCCCGTAGCCTGAGTTGCTGACCCAGGCCAGCTGCAGCTGTGCCGTGGGTCTTTTTTTATTGCAGTGTAGACATACCCTGAGAGGCCCGGGGGTAATCAAATCCTGTTTGGGCTGCATAGGTTCTGTTGTTTAAGAAGAATTCAGACCACATCACATAATGAGACTGATAATCCAGTGGGGGTTCAAGACCCTTGCGGACAATGAATAAAGTCCCGCAAGTCTAGTGATTATATGGACCATTCCGTAATAAAAGTCAGCCTCAGGTAGTTATTTATGGAGGGATTTATTTACTTGAGATCAAATTCTGCCACCTGATATACAACTTCTGTGGCAGTGAGTGCTGTATCAGAGTAGCTGAGGGGAGAATATTGCTCTTAGAAGATATATAGTGACTTACAATGTAACAAGCGTTGCAACAGATTTCAGATTAATCCCCCATCTCCACCCAAACAGTTCGGTTTTGGGATATTTGGAATGCGGTTTCACAAATGCATGTGTTTGTTCTAGAGCCCAAGAGATGACCATTTTTGTATGCATGATACATATAATGTAGTATTATGACAAAGTAAAGGTGCCGCAGTCTGTAAAGGGCTAACAGGTTCCTGCCCCGAGTGGATCATAACAGCTGTGTCAAAGGAGAACTAAGGGGAAGGATGGGTCTTTGCTCCTCTGTGCTGGTTAAAGCAGGGAAATCCTATGGGAATTATCACCCAGGGTTTTTTAGTTTATTAGTTTTTGGTTTTGCAGGCAGTAACCAAACCCTGAGGAAAGAGCCTTAAAAGACTAATACCTGGAGCTTTATTTCCCTTTGCTGGCTGGGGAAACTGCCCACCGCTTTACCAGGATATTAAAAGTTCTCTGCAAGAGAGTCCAAATAATAGTTTGGAGATGCATGCTCTGACACACACAAGCATACGCTCGTATGTGGCTTCAGTTAAGACAGGACCATTATAGCCCAGGATTAAGGAACGATGAAACTTTCTCACACAATTTAATACAATCAGTTTTAATGTTTAATCTGTCACCGAATGTTTTCAGTGTCCATTATTTTTTTTTTAATCACCTAACTACAACTTGGATTCATTTTGCATAATTACCTTTGCCACTAAATGTATATCACCTGCTCAGTTAGGGAAGAGATTTCAGGGAAATCTGGAAATCAATAGTAATAAAGTGAGTAAACACTGACAGTGGAATCTACTGTCCTGGTGAACTGTTACAAGCGATCTCTCCCCACCTTTCTGTAGCTGCATCTAATGTAATGCTGGAATTGCACTGGCAGGTCCAAAATAAGCAGGGCCCTGTTGCACTGAAATGATCTTTGAGCGCATAGCAAAACAATAGATGTTTTAAAATCGAAGAAATTCTCCGAAGCTCTTTTTCTGCACCATGGCTTCAATTTCTGCTGGTATTTGTGCTTGATTTGCACAGTCAGTTGAAACACGCAGGGCTGTTGCTGCTCGAGCGTGCAACACAAGGAAATGGTGCAAAGAGTGCCTTCTCCTTTTCCCCCCAATCCATTGGGTCCTCTAGGCACAATTGGAATCCTTGAGCTCAGAGAGGGCCCACTTTTCTCTCACTTATGTCTTGTCATTCCATTAGCTTCAGTAGAGGATGATGATGCCCAGCAAATGTATGGGCTTTACGGATCTAGCACCTCTGTGTGCTCTGTCCTGTGCAAAGGGGGTGGGAAAGAGGTCAGGGTGTATCCCCACCTCACAGCCAGCTGTGCAATGGAACCGAGGTTGAACCTTCTTCAGGAGTGTCACGGCAGCTCCGCTGTCCTCCTGGCAGGTGCTCAGACACTCAGGAGATGGGCGTGGGATAAGAATTCAAAGAGCAGAAATGCAGGGCTGTGTCTTAGTGCCTTAATTTAGCCCCTCTTTATATGCAAAGCTGATTTCACCTTCTGACCTCCGAAGTCGGGTAATGAAACTCATGCATCCGATCTAATCAGTATGGTCCATCGGGAGCAGGATCATAAATCGATGTATTGTTGGAAACTCAGCTGCCTGCGAATTGTAGCATTATCTGAGCACCTCACAGTGGTTAATGCATTTATTCTAATACCTTCCCCCCCCCCCCCCCGGGAGGTAGGGAAGTGCAGTTGTTCCCATTTTACAGATGGGTAACTGAGACCCAGATCCTCAAAGGCACGTGACTCCCATTGATTTCAGTGGTAGTTAGGCAAGTTTCTCAGGCCCAAATCCTCAAAGATATTTAGTTGCCTAAGGTCAAACTGGAAGTCTGCGGCAGAGCAGGGAATTAAGCCTGACTCTCCGAGTTCCATGTAGCATCCTAACCACTGAACCATCCTTCCTCTTCCTCATGTTTATGCAAACAATTCTGTACATAATGGGCAATTTTCATTTCCAGTTCTAAACACGTAGCCAACTGGAGATAAAAATCTATGTGTATAATATGATTTCTGCGTATGATCTTTTGCAGTTCAGTTATCTGTATAGTTTTTTTACGCAACGTTAGAGTTCTGTTTTGCTATTCTGAGAGATGAAGACCATCTAACAATTTTTAGACTAGACCTATGCTGTGAATCAGAGGGCAGGTTTTACATCTTTATTTAAACAGTGCCTCATCTTAGCCTAAATTGAAGAATGATACAGTTGCTGTGCAGACTGAAATAATTTTTGCTAACTCATCATTTGAGATTGAATACTAATTAGTTTTGGAGGGGTTTTTTTTTGTTGATGTTCAGTATTCACAGCATTGGGCAGTATTTTTTGATGCACAGTGGTGTGATGACATTATGGTAGTCGTTAGAACTGGGTGAGAAACAGGAAAAAGACTCTGGAGCCAATTAGAAGTTGCTTCCATTGTGTCAAGTTCATGACTGAAAACAAATTTTCTTACCAAAACTGGATTTCAGTCAACAAAATTTCAATAATACATTTCTAAAAAAATTCAATACAATTTTCAATAAATATTTGGGACATTTTTATTAAAAATATCATGAAAAAATTCATATAAAATGGAAAATGTTGATAACAAAATGTTCAGTGGGAAAATTATTTTTGAAAAGAGGCTATTTTTTTTACCAAAAATTCTCCCTTTTTAGTGCAAAACATTTCAACAGCTCTAGACTAAATCAGTCCATCAAGAGGATACCTGTAGGTGGGTGAACATATGTGGATAACACTGCTAATTCCTACTCAATAGCAAAGAATGGTGTACTGTGTATCAAATAAACAACAATGCAAATTGGAAAATCAACGATGTTCATTTCACATACAACATACATCTCTTTACGTTCATCAGTGGCGCCAGAATACACCGATCATTTTAGATGGGGCAGCTAGATAAGAAAACTTAGATCTGAAGTACTATAACTTCCCCTCTTATGGCCTCTGGTTCTGCCATGTATGTTCTAGATGATAAAGCGTGATGGCGGGAGTGAAGTAAGACAAATGTGAACAGAGTGAAATGTGCAATTATTTTTACTGCCTCACTTATTGTTATTCCTTTTCTCTTACGTCTGTGAGGCTGTAGTTTCCCGCTTAGTGTCCTCTCTGTAGGCACATTTCAAGGCTATTTAACTAGTATTCGGGGGCAGAATTGCATTATTTGTTGATTCCTCTGCAATTGACTTGGCAAGGTGATCTTGGTGTTTACAATTTAGCAAGTGCAGCATTATTTGTCATGTTCCATGTTCGGCCCCAGAATGCTCATTTTGTCATGAACAAGAAGCCTTAATAGGGCTGCTTTGGCCCTATCAGCCCCCCACTCTCCCATTGCTGAATCTCGCATTCCTTGTAAGCACAGCGCTGAGACGAGACTCACCAGCAGAGCTTCTGTGCAAATGGGTCATTAATGGTTTGTGAATCTGAAGATGGGTAACTCATCTGTGCAGTCAATTAAGATGAGTTTTTCAGTTAACAGGCACCTTGGGAAGAAATGAGTTACTTTCATTTCTGGGATTATGAGCACTTAATGAAGAAAGCATATCAGAATTCTACCCAGGCTGCACAAGATAACCCCAAAATGGAACATCGTGGTTTTTTTAAACTTGTTTGACTAAGAAAAACTTGCCAAGTGAGAAGGAGAAAGCAATGCTTATGTGAATTTTCCTGCGGGCGATGAGCAATGGAGAACTGAGCCATGGGCCATAAATTAAAATGTCTGCACAGGCAAAGGCAAAGGTCACTTGTTAATTTTCTCAACCCACCATGCCTAGCCCTCCCTCTGCTTCTATATGCCTATTTTAAAATAATATTTCAAAGTTTCCTTTGGTTAAAAAAATTGCCGTGGTTTTGCTCTTGGGATTGCTTTTTGGAAACCGAGGATATCGGTCGTAAAGTAGGTGCATCTGGTTAAAATTCAGTGCCAGCCTTTTGCCATCAGATAGGCATATCCTGAAAAATAGGCCACACCCTCAGCTAGTATTAATTGGCATAGCTCAAGCAAAGTTAATAAGGCTGTGTTGATCGACACCACCTGAAGCTCTGGCCCAGTTCTTTTAAGTTCTGTCTGTATTGGACTGAAATCCCTAGTCAATGAACCCCTGGATTCTCCTGAAATGTGGAATGTGTTTCATCCCAATTCTTTGTGTTTCTGTCTCCATTTTGGAGCTCATTGAAGAGATGTGTCCTGAAAGGGCCATTTATTTTTTTTTAGCACAAACACATCTCTTCTGCATATTGTGTCATCTGAAAATCTACTTACCCAAAGCCCAGGAGCATAAGTGATTGTTGGTTTTTAAGACTGAATAACTTACTTCCCATATCATCCTCAGATGTGTAACTGATAGAGAGCTAGCTAGCAATATGTGTTTTTACACACACACCTGATAACGTAAAGGTAGCATTGCAAACTTTAGCACTCAAGAACATTATGTGGATTTGAAACAATCCCCAGAGAATTTTGGTTCTCTAAAAAATAGTATTTTGGCAGCTTTTAACAGATATAATCCATCTCCCATATATTTTCAAACCACTTAAAGGAAAACTGCTCCCATCTACTCTATAGGAAAATTTGATTTGCCATACCAGATCAGACCACTGGTCCATCAAATCCAGTTTCCTGCCTTTGGAGGTATCCGGTAACTGATTACGTAAATGTTTCATGCCAATTTAACAGTGCTGTTCATGAAAGGGAATTTCTTCCTGACCCCTACAGAGAGAGATCCATTATGCCATGATACAGGAGATTTGAGAACACATTGGTGACCTTAGCTTGCGGTACTACAAATATTAATGATCACAAAATTATCCAGGTCTTTCTCAGCTCCAATGACAGAATTTGACTTGATAATATCCTGCAGCAGTGGATTATACGGCTGAATATACAGCTGTGTGAGGGAACATTTGTTTATTTATTCTACAGTCTCCAGCCATTAATTTAATCCAGAGTCTTTTCATTATCTTAACGAGACATTGGTTAGTTTTCACCATATCCTCCTTCATTTTAGATTTCTCATGCACGTTTCTCTAATCCCTCTCCTTGCCACAATAAATGATTTTTTGGGGGGTCTTTCATCATTCTTCAATTTCCACCATGCTCCCACCCTTCTCTTTCTGTCGACCGCTGCAATTTACACCCTTCTTACAGTGAGGTGAACAAAACTGGACACACTGTTCTAAATATGCTGCTTATTGTCGTCCGATAAAATTCCTTATAATGCTGGCGTGACTTCAAAGGGACTACTAAATCACGCAGGTGTGTAAGTGTCTTTGCTGAATGGGGCACTCGGTTTTTTACAAGCCAAAGTTTCAGACACAGTTATAGAGCGATCCGACAGCTTGCTCAACTTAGAATTGAAAAACATGACTCCGTTCTTTTAGCCCTTCCCCCCAAAGCACTTGGCATGCAAAAAGGTTTCTGTATTAGTTCTGCAGTTCTTGTACAGTCAACAAACCAATACCATAAAACTGATATTCCTTTAAAAAGTTGAACCTGCTTCACCCTGCCACTCCTACACCCACGCTTGCTGCTGTTGTGTACAGATCCTGCTAATGGGCAATGTCAGGTGGTAGGGGGCGGTGGCTGCTGCTAAAAATTGCACTTTGTGTTGTGAAACTCTCAAGGGTCTTACTGGAGAAAACTATAATTTGATGGCAGCAACAAAAGCATATTAAAGGGATGGTCCCTAATGGTGGGATCCAACCAATAGAAGTGTATTCGGATTTCCGTTTCAGTTTAATGCAATAACTACCCCGCTCATTAACAGCTGTATAGCAAGATTTTTCATACATTTCCTTTATTCATCTCAACTATTTGTTCACTCACTCAGCATAGGAGTCTATAATAAGTAGTATATACACTCGGGGCCATTCTCTGTTTTCACATATTTGGTACTTATCGCAGATTTTTTTTTCTTATAATTGAATCAAAAAGTCATTTAAAATCACAATAGACCTGTCTGGAAAATTGTTGCTAACCTCCAGTTCTCCTTGTGCCACAAGGTAGCAGAGTATGGAGAATATGGACCCTGAAAAAGTCCAGGAGATAAGAAACTTGTGTGGGCAAAACAAAGTATCTACTGATAAATCTCACTTTGGTGCATAAAAATTGGAGCCTCTAATTGTTGCTTGCTGTCTCTCTCTCCCTCTCTCACACACACACACCCACCCACACACACACACACACACACACACCCCTCCCTACCTACCTACCTCTACACCTCCAATACCTCTCCTTTCCAGACAGGGACTCATTTTGCTCCCCAAATTACCTTTTTCCCCAGATATTTGGTGTCCCCTCACTTGTATTATTGAAAAATTATGACATCACAGCTAAAGAATTTTGAACTGGAGATAACAGTGCTTTACAAAAGGGGAGAGAATCTCCCAGTGTTTTAAGGTTCTTGGGTGAATCTTGGTTTTGGATCTCTCCGTTTGGTTCTTTGTCCCACTTTGGGACCTTGGCAGGTTGAGAGCTATGCCAGACTAAACTATTCAAAAATAAACCGTTTTCAAAGGGGCACCATGCCGTTAAAGTCACCAAGAACCAAGCATGGCTCTCATTTCAACTGAAGAAGCTTCTGTTTCAAAATAAGGGTGAATAGTTCCCTGCTTCTCCATCCCCCACAAACGCCGTCTGTCTGCTGTGAATGAAGTACAGGGCTATGCTTACGTGGCACTTGCTGATTAGGAGGCATTAGTAGTTCTGAATATGGTATGCGGCCCGCTGATGTTGAGAGCATTAATTAAATGGAGGCCTGACTCTAGAATCTGGAGACTTTGAACTATGTCACTATGTTCAAAATAGGCCAGGGTGGTAATGGCAGAAAGTCATTTTTATCTGACAGCTGTTCAGCGGCATATGTTGCATGAACTGTTGGCTTTGGATCAGTTCTTAGTAGACAGGTATCTACATAAAAAAAAATAGATCACTCCTGGCAGCCTTATCTCGGCAGAAATGCTCTGGGTAGAGAAGGCAGAGAGTGGAAGGATGTGCCAGTGGCTGGCGTGTTTAGTGGGGACTTCGGACAAGACTTTACTGGGGACCTGGTTCAATTCACTGCTCTGCCTCAGACTTTCCTCTTTGACGTTGGGCAAGTCACTTAGGCTCATGCTTTCAGTGGTATTTTGGCATTGCTGCATTCAGTGGTGCAAAGCCTCAGCGACTTGGACAACTCACTCCCGTTTTCAGAAGTGACATAGGAACCTAAATGAAATGGAAAGTCAGTTGTTGTTTGCAGTATTGCATATAGGCCCCTGGACGTTAGAGAGACCAGGCGGGTGACGTGATATCTTTTATGGGACCAACTTCTGTTGGGGAGAGAGACAAGCTTTCAAGCTGCACAGAGCTCTTCTGCAGGTCAATATAACCTAGGCTCCTAATAGTGGGTTTTCAAAAGTGCCTAAGCAGGTTAGGCACCAAAGTCACTTTTGAAAATTGTACTTAGCCATCTGTATCACTGAGGCTTTGCAAGGCTGAGCCCAGCAATGTCTTAATACCTTTAAAAATCTGGGCCTTGGTCTCTCTGGGGCTCAGTTCCCCATATGTAAAATGGGAGTAATAACACTCCAAGGGGTGTAGGGAAGATAAGTACATTAAAGATTGTGACACACTCGGAGACTGTGTCAATCCGGTATCTTTTAGGATCATTGCATTCACTCGCGGGGGAAGGGGAGAAAAATTAAATTAAAATCATAGTTATGATCCCTTCATACTTTGCACATTATTTATTAGACCAATTCAGTAGTCATTTGGAGGGTCCAGTCATGTTACCACATATATATATACATTTGCCCACCCCTAGTTGTCTGCATTGGTGAATTAATTAATTTCAGTTAAATTGTTTTCTTTATCTAGTTGTTTATTTTTAATTTTCTCACTGTCCTCTACCCCCAGTTGATTAAATTAAGTCAGCCACACAGACATGCACCTTTTCAGTGAACGTTAATTTAATAGCCAGGGCTAAGAGTTATTGTCAATTTCACAAAGTCTAGAAGAATAGCTAAAGCAGTATTTAGTTCTGCCCTGAGATAGGGCTAGTCAGTATTTAAGTTAAAAGGAGCATGCCATCTTTAAACGGGCTTTCGTAAGGTTTTCTTAGCTCTTGAACCTAACTCTGTGATCTCCCCTGCTGTGAGCCATAAGTTGCTTGTAGGCTTGTTCTGAGAGAGTAATAAGTATTGTTGTTTAGCAATTGTGTTGTTGAAATTCAGCTCCACTATGTCTGACAGTATTTATCTAAAATACTTTCCCGGTACGTGTTCAAGTTCCAGTAAACCGTGTCTTATTGTGCGACCTTTTCATTTTCCAGTGAAAAGGGATCAGCTCGTCAGATAAAAGCTACAAGCCGGAGTACAGGAAAAATGCGTGCTCAGAAAATCCGAGCATGATTGAAAACAAGATGTGTTAAATCAATGCGGTTTATCGCCTGCCTATTCCTGGCAATTGCTGTTCTAAGCTCATTCTGAGCACACACTAGATGATAAAAGTATAGTGTCACAGTGCTCACTGGGGTGTGAGGGCAGGGAAACATGTTTATCAGACAGGCTGGTATGTTTTTTTCCCCCCTTGATAACAGTTATTGTCAAAACTCTTCAGGAAGAAATCAGAACAATTATAGAAGTCAGTAATATTGCTGCTGTTAAAATCTGAGGCTACCGAGAGGTCTAGAATTATAGATTTCCCCCAAATATTAGACACCGCAGACAAAACTGTTTAGTTATAATCACTTTCATACTGTATCATCCATTATACAGTCAAAATGACCTGTCTGCTTTCTTCTGAGCAAGTAACCTTTTAATTATGTTGCATGCCCAAATCAAAGATAATGTTCAAAAATAAAGATGCATGGAAGCCTGGAAGCTTTAGTTTTCTCCAGGGATTTAATCTTAATTTAGATCTTTAATACAACTTCATAACTAAGCCTCCTGGAAGGTCAGTTTCTTCCAAGAACATCACACATAGTTTACAGGAGGCTCATTACAGTTGGTGGGGGGAGGAGGTGCACTTTTTCCAGTGCCCCACTTCCCATCTCAGATGTAGGGATGATGGAAATGATTGCTGGCATATTTCCCCTTTGCTCCCCAAGTAGAGACTTGTCCTTGGACTGACATCCAAGTGCAAAGGAAGGGAGAATTTTAAGGCATTGTACTGTAGCAATGATCCTTGACTTTCAGTAAGGTACATTGTGTTATTTATGCAGCCTTTGGTCTTGAATATTTATTTTACCAAATGGCATGTGAGCATATAAGAATTAAGTTCAGGCTAAGCTTTCACACCTTAAACTCAGTGTGTATGTATAGCATAGGTGCAAAGTTCTCCATTACACCAGGGGTTCAATGGAGTTACTTCTGATTTCCCGTTCTGTTACAAGAGCAGAATCAGGCCTCTTGTAATCCGCAAAGAGAGTAGACGAGAGATGGTCGGATTTGCAATAAGGAAAGGTTAAAAATAAAGCATTTCCTCAAAGCAACCCATTAGAAGCTTGAAAATGTATACTGATGAAGTGAAAAGAGGGCTTTTCCTACCGAAAGATGGGTTGCCTTCTCTCTTTCAGCCAAGACCTTAAAAAAATGGCTGCTGGGCTCTCAGCACTTTTGAAAAAGAGCCTAAATATGGACTTTGGAGCAGAACCATAGGCACCCATTTTTAAAAATGGTGGCCTCTTTGTCTAACTATATATTCACTTACACAGAGTGGTAATCCCCCGAGAGCTGCACTTTTCCAGCAAAGTCGTTCGCAGCGAAGTCGTATTTCATTCTTTCATGAGTTTCCAGAATATGTTCCAGACAAATGGAAAATATTTATCTGAAAATGCTGTTTCTGCCTTGTTGGTGGAGATTGCAAAGTATGTCTCCATTAACCCAATAGCCTCCAGACTGGAGTCAGTAACTAACGTACGTAACTTCCGTGGGCCTTTATGTTCTACCTACTGGCGCCTGAGCCAGTGCTACCAGGCTTTTTGAAAATTGTGTTACAGGATCCAAAAGCTTGTTTGATGCATGAAACCACATGATTGATCAGGTTGTTTTAGAGCCAGATCTCGCCCATTGAGGCAAGAAGACAATTGGAACAGCAAAAGGCGAAGGAAGTAGCTTGGAAAATGGCAAATCATGCAGTTTTTCCACGTACTCAGATTGCAGCGGGGTCATAGGTTAGCATTCAGAGTTAATGTATTTTGAGGATTTTATCATAAAATCACTGGCATTCAAGTACTGCAGGCCTGGGAACCAATGTATGAACCTGAACCGACAGAGCTTGTAATTTCAATGTTTAACTTTCCACATTAATTTGGGGCCAAGTCTTGCATTCCTTGCACACTCAAAATCACCATAGAACACCCTGGGAAGTGTAGTTGCAAAAGGAATGCCGGACCAACCACTTACGTACTGCAGAAAAATTGCCACCCTGAAGAAAATATCACATTGCGTAACGTGCCTCTGAAGCTGGCCCGTTTCACCGTTAGTTCAATAAAGAACAGTCGCCAGGGAAACCCAGAGACCCAGGTGCTAGTCTGATCATTGGATTTGGCTCCAGAATGTTATTTATTGCTTGGCAAACATATTGGATATTTGTTTGGACATTAAATTGCAATAAAATATAAATATTTCATTTCTTAATATCTCCATCTCTTTCTGTTTCCAGTAAAAAAAAAAAAAATGACATCATGTCACAGTACCGTTAAGAAAAGGAAATTAAACACACAAGAATATATTAAAGCAAGAGAGCCATGCAGCCATAAAAAGCAGGGAAATTCTGAGTTAGCCCTGGAATGGCCCTTCTAACACCAATTTTTCTGTCCAGGCGGTGGCTGCCCCTCCCACTTCCATTTTCCATTGCCTACAGGAATAAATACCCCTGGGAAAGTTAATGGAAGGGAAGCTTTACAAAAAGCAAGTCATATTCACAACAACAACAACAGAAATAGCCTGGAGGCTTGTGTGTTTTCATTGAAAGATCTTTAATTAGCAAAGAGAACTCTTTGCAGGGAGATTTGCAAGATACACTTTTTCATTGGATGATGTGTTCTGGCTTTCCTGGTGGAACAAGTACAAAAAGCTGACAGTGCACAGAAGTGGTCGGTTAGGGTATGCTCCCAATGTGCCATTTCAGAACGTATAACATCATCACGCTCAGTATTGCTCTCTCTGTGGACTGCGAGGAATTGGTGAGGTCCTAGAGGGAGGGTTTGAGAAGAAAAATCGAAAGGAGAGAAGAGCGGTTGGGATTGCAGGCGTAAGAACCAATCAAGTAGAAACAGCTGTTCAGAGAGGCAAGGAGATGAGTTGCTGGAGGAGAGGACAAATGCACAGGAGAAAAAGTCCACTGTGATCCATGATTTTTTTTCTGAAGACATTCAACAGTGTGAGACCCAGCTGTATCGGAGATGGTCTCTCACCTGTCCTCAGTTAGGCTCAGCTGAAATGCTCTTTGTCTCCAGACAGTTTAGCAAATGCCTGGAAGTTTTAGCCACTTGGTCAAATGTCCAAGTGAAATTTGTCATTGTTTGTCCTGTCTGAACTGCATATGTTTTGTGTATAATTTTTAATGGTTTCAGATGGCTGCTGTGTGAATAGGTACATAACGTTGTGTATGGGTATCTAGTCTCTGTCTAGACACACACGTTGTCAAATTCTGTACACTCCTTTGGCAAACGGTATCGTCAACTAAAGTCCGGCTGCTGCATTGTGTACCATGCGGGCACACCCCAGCACAGCAGCCTCTTGACAATGCAGGGTCAGGGCCTGAAACTGTACTGTCCCGCTATTTCCCTTGTCGGGGCAAATCCAAAGGAAATGGGCTTTGCATAGGACGCAGGGCTTGAGGTCAAAGCATCTTCTCAGCTGTGGAACTCCAGTGGTTCCACTCTGAAACTACTGTTGCATCGTCATGCTGCAATGGCATTCTTTTCCTCTGGATATCCCCAGAGTATGTGTGGGGGTGGAGCCACTGGCCATGGATGGACCCACTGGCCATGCTCTCACCACTTACCCAGCCTGCCCTGCGTCCACTCCCTTCCTGCCCTCCCCCCCAAAAGCCCTCCATGTTGCTACAAAAAGAAGCAATATGGAACACTAACGTGTGGTCTTTCTGCAACCTCTCTTTCCCGCTCTACAAACAACCAAGGCCCTTCTGTTGGGATTAGGACCCTCTGCACCTGTGGAGCAGAGGCAAATTTTTTCCCATCGCTGGTAACCTACAGCTGGTTATGAGTATTCTTTGCATTTGTTGTTTGAGATTCCTGTGTTCCTTGCCCTTTCATGCAGCCTTGCTGCTGGCTACATCTTCTGAAGCAGAGAATGTTCCCAGTTTATATAGCTAGGTGCCGGTTTCGTATTGGTTTTGCATCAAACAGAATAAAAGAAAAAATATGGCTGAAAAATAAAAGGAACAAATGAAGCCATGAAAGCATGGGAAACAAATTAACTGGTTTTGCTTTATGCTCTGAACTCTTTCCATAATGCTTCTATGTAGTGCGTGTTTATTTTTCTTCGAATAATAATGTTAAAATGTGTCTAATTCAATTACTCTCTGCATCAGCTGAATGAGTTTTCCTTGGTGAAGAGTTCTCCTAGACTATCCCAAGCTATGAGTTCCATATGATATTTGAACAGGTTCTTTTAATTGCTGATATTAAGTGTCGATCATTCTGCCGTAAGTTGGCAGCATGGCTAGAGAAACAAATTCCTCTCTCAGATACATCAGACAGTCATTCAATTAACCACCAAAGTTTTATTGACACAGTAGGAATTCATTATGTGAAATATTAAAAAAAAACAACAAAAACAACCCACCACCCCTCCCCAAAAAAACCTTCCACTGTCTGGTTTAAATAAAAAAGAGGGGAAGGGACTTTTTTAAATGGTGGATTATCTATACATCTTGATTAAAAGGATCAGTTCAGTGATTGAAATTATAGTGATGGTAGAAACATTTTTCTCAAATGTTTAAGCAGCATTTTGGTTGAAAATCAAGTTGGAGGTGGAAACATGAAAATAATGCACACTCGTGTCCTTATTTCCACAGACATTGTGTGTGTTTTTTATTAAACCCCTTTGATTTTAGGAATTATGGCTTCAGATTTTCTGCATAAAGAGCTCTGTGGCTTATTCTGTTAGAGTTTAATTCGAAAGAAAGTTCTTCCTCAAGGGTTTAAGAAGTAATTCATAAAATGGTAAGAATAATAAATATTGTGCCTTAACTCATAGATAGACAGATTTTGTACACTTGGGTGTAATTTTAGTTAATTCACACAAGAGACAGGTTGGAAGTTTATTGTTTGGAAGTGAGAAAAATGGCTTAAATCTCATATTTGCAAAAATGATTATATTAGCTTAAATGAAAATGCTATTCTGTTAACAACTTCAATAAGCATTACATTTGGAAAAGTATTTTAATAAAAAGTTACCTGAAGTTCACTACAACTTAAGATATATAAGTGAGAGGAAAGTACTTACTTTGATTTATATGTCTTTTGGGGGTGTAATTATTGGCTTTTTACTCACCTATGTAAAACAATATACTTTTGTAAATGGATTTCTGGCCACTTTACTCCATTTTTTTAAAAACATAAAAAGTAAGCCCTGTCAATCAAATAATTTTAAGGTTTATTTCCTCTTTAGAAATGATTGATAGCCTTTTAGATTTACAAGTTGACAAGTTAAAGGGTTCTATTGGTATAATTATGTACTAAATTCACAGTCTTTCAATTTAAATGTCCTTTTAAAACCACAAGATTATCATACCTGTATTTTGAAAAGTGGGCCAGTCAGTTTGGGTTGGTATACAAATTACTTCCATTAGCCTTGGGACCTATTTGAATTTAATACAGTTTTTAAAGTTATTAGTACTTTCAATAGTACTTTTAAAAATTAGGGTAATGGGAATGCATTTTAAGTACAATATATGGTAGCTTGTTTTTAATGTATGGATGGATGTCAAGATTACAAATACTGACTTTATTGCTCAGTCTGAAAGTATGAAAAAAATCTTGATCCCCTGCCCTCCTCCACTTTATATTAGGACAGTGGGAAATGGAGTATATGTGTGGTGGAGTTCAGATGTAGAGGCTAATCCGGCGCTCATTAAATACAGTGCCAAAACCTTCCCTTAGGCCAGAGTCTGAAATCATGTGTTCACTGGTGAAAGTGATGGAGTTACTCCAGATTTTCACCAAGGTAAATGAGATCAGATTCTGGCCCATTTCTTTGGCATTTTGATGTAATGGAGCAGGTCTGATTCGTAACTCCAAGGCTGGGGCTAAATATTTAAGCAGGCCTTTTGGTGCTGGAGGCAAAAGTTTAAAGTTGACCGAAATTACAAGTGAAATAAGTTTACTGGTCCAAATTTGAAGAAAAATGGAGGGTGACCCTGGCCAAATCTGTGGTGAGATGACCAATTCAATTTTATTTTGCATTAGGTCAAAGATAATACAATTCAAATAGTTAGAGACTGAATAAGATGGCAGACGACGAATGCTGCTAAGGACCTGATCCTGTAAATGGCTGAGTGCACTCTCCCTCCCCACTGAAGAAAAACTGAAATCAGTTGAAGTTAAGGGTGCTCGGCACCTCCCGGGAAGCACTAAGTACCCCTTGTGGGATTGGACCAGAGTTACTCTTTTTTTGATTCTCCAGTTTAGAAAATAGTCCCCGGAAATACTCTATGGATTTCTAATGTGCTGAAAGTGTGGGAAGATATGAGAAAATGACTAGTACCTCAGAGGGGAATTTCAAAACTGGCCTCCATTTATAATATCCCAGAACTTAGTAACTACTTTCAGAAAAGATGGAGAGGGGGAAAGTGGGGAAAAAACTAGATTGAAATACAGAAGAAATGTACTTGACAGAACTAGCTAAAATCTTTTAACACAACTGCAAGAGAAATCTCGATTAGAACTGTAGGGATGTTGTTTAATGTCTCACAGTTGAGCTATTTATAATAAATAATAATTTATCATAAGAATTAGATACAGTTTAAGCTAGACATAGCCGCAATGAAGGGCGGTATAAGGAAATTGCTAAATAATGAGATCAGTGGTTTAAAAAATAAGTACATTGTGTCTAGATTTTTCTACAAAATTACATGGCAGTGTTGACAATATGAGGCTAGACTGGGAAATGGAAACAAAATATCCAGAGGACTGGAAGGCTGTTATATTACCTGTTCTCTATCATGGAGTGAAATACTATGCTTGGCTGTTTCTGCATGTCAGTCTAACAAAACAACATAGACGCAGAGTTTACAGCAGAATATAGACTCATAGAAATGCAGGGGTGGAAGGGACCTCAAGAAGTCAGCAACTCCAGCCCCCTGCACTGAAGCAGCACCAAGTGAAGCTAGACTGTCCCTGACAGGTGTTTGTGTAACCTGTTCTTAAAAACCGCCAGTGATGGGGATTCCACAACCCCCCTTGGAAGCCTGTTCCAGTGCTTAACTAGCCTTAGAGTTAGAATGTTTTTCCTAATATCTAACTACATCTCCCTTGCGACTAAGCCCTTTAGTTCTTGTCCTACCTCCAGTTGACACGGAGAACAATTGATCACAGTCCTCTTTAACAGCCCTTAATATAGTTGAAGATTGTTATCAGGTTCCCCCTTGGTGGTCTTTTCTCAAGACTAAAATGTCCAATTTTTTTCCTTGTAAGTCAGGTTTTCTAAACCTTTTATCATTTTTGTTGTTCTCCTCTGGACTCTCTCCAGTTTGTTTACATCTTTCCTGAAGTGTGGTGCCCAGAATTGGACACAGTACTCCAGCTGAGGCCTCACTGGTAACACATAGGCCCCAGAATGATATTAGCTACCTCATCACATTGTTGACTTGTATTCGGTTTGATCCCCAGATCCCTTTCAGTAGTACTATCACCTAGCCAGTTACCCCGCTCCCTCCATTTTGTAGTTGTGTTGTGGAGGGGTGCCATAATACTTGGGGAACATCGCATATTGAAAGGCTGCTGGTCTGATGCTAAAACATTGTTGCAAGAGATATTTCAGGGATACGCCCGAAAGATTCCTGTTATGATACTAGAGAAACTTCCTGATTCAGTTTAGTTGAGTAAGGGTATGAGAATCTGAGCCTTTGTTTGCAAAAACAAATACCCACTGTAGAAATGTGGTTGCCAAGAATAAAAGAATTAAGAGAAATTGAACACTCAGCTGCCTAGAGTGGATTAACACCTGGCCTATTTGGGGAAAGATTGGCCAAAGGGACAGAGGGATTGGTTAAAATCAAATCAGTGATATTACTTTTATACTATATGTGTGCTTACTGTAAACCATAACCTGCCAATGATGTAAAATAAACAAATATTGAAATGGCCTTTTATTAAAAATAAAAATAAAAGACTACTCGTGGAGTAAGGTACTACTCAGTGTGAGTACGGGTTGCAGAATCTGTCCCTAAATCTGTTGAAATGAATTAGATGGTGTGAATCTAGTCACAAGAAGATAATAGTCCTCATAATGAAGCCACCATAGAAGTCAATGCAAGGTGCATTCACAGTTCAGGAGAGGTCGGAGACTGAAATGGCAGGAGGTGTTGGTTGGGACAGGCCAAGATATGCTGACAACTGTGTAAGGAGGCTTAAGAGTGCTTGACTCTGGTTCCAGCCCAGCAGAGCACTTAAACACATGCTCAACTTTAAACATGCACTTAAGTTCCATTGACATCAATGCTTTAAATTAAGTGTGGAGATGATAGAGACCCAGTACACCATGGTCAAGGTGAATGCAAGACTTCTTTATTTCCTGTTTTCACAGAGTCTTATCTCTGTAGTGTATGCCCCCTAGTGGCCACACTGAACAGTGGTTCTAAACCAGGGGTCGGCAACGTTTGGCATGCGGCTCGCCAGGGTAAGCACCCTGGTGGGCCGGGCCAGTTTATTTACCTGCTGACGCGGCAGGTTCGGCCGATCGCGGCCCCCACTGGCCGCAGTTCGCCGTCCCGGGCCAATGGAGGCGGCGGGAAGCGGCGCGGGCGAGGGATGTGCTGGCCGCGGCGTCCCACCGCCCCCATTGGCCCGGGACAGCGAACCGCGGCCGGTGGGGGCCGCGATCGGCCGAACCTGTGCGTCAGCAGGTAAATAAACTGGCCCGGCCCGCCAGGGTTCTTACCCTGGCGAGCCGCGTGCCAAACGTTGCCGACCCCTGTTCTAGACATTCACAACTAACACCACATTAAGCACTTGCTTGAATGCTTTGCTGAATAGGGATGGACTGAAGCACATGCTTAAAGTTAAGCCACGTTCTCATGAGAATTTAAATCTTCCTCTTCCTCCCCTTTTCCTTTGCCTTGATGACTGTGGATAAAACCCTAAAAATGCAAATGGCAATGTTAAATGAAATAAACTCGGTAGGTGTCAGTTCAAGTGTTGATAATTTGAGGGCTGATCCTCGACCACTGAAGTCAACGGGAATTTTGCAGTTAACTCCAGTGGGTGCAGAATTGAGCCCTTGCCGTGACAAAAGTGCACAAAAGTTTACAGTGAAAATGTACGTGATCTCTACATATAGGTGGTACTGAATACATAATAGCATGTGAGAATGTGAGTCTCTTATGCTTTGTCCTTTTGTCTTCCAATCAAAAGGGACTTTCCTTCTAACTTGAAAAGAGAAACAAATGAAACGTGGGGTGCAAAGCATTTATCAAATGAATTTATCAAGGCTTGCAAGATAGCAATTGCTCCTTACTCAGGAGCTGTTTACAAAGCCCTGAAACTTTGCAGCAACCTTGTCACAGATACTTGAGAAGGAAGGTTTTTGTTTCTTTTTAAACCAAAGCCTCAAAACTAACCTCAAACAGTGCTTGAAGCAAGACCTCACAGTCATTGCTGATTTAAGTAAAAAAGAGCAATGAGAGATTTAGCTCTGATCGTTTTCTGATCTTGTGATGCATTGCCAGTTGAGCCTCCTTGCCTGACATTTGTCATCTCATGATGTTTGTTATTGTTTCAGCCCTGAACGAGCCCACCATTGACTACGGTTTCCAAAGGTTACAGAAGGTTATCCCACGGCACCCTGGTGACCCTGAACGCTTGCCAAAGGTCAGCACCACGTTTTTTTTTTCTTTTTGTAAATATGGCAAAGGTGGGATTGCCTGGTCTTTGTTTGAGAATAAGCACTTTGATCTTTACCAAAGGAACCCACCAGTCTGGCTGTCAATGTAATGTCCTGGTTTGGCATCAGTGGCAGCTCACGTAGACACTCTGCCCAGAAGGTTCAACTAGCAAACCTTCGCTGCAGCCTTCTGGGACATTGCACATGGCCTGCATCACAACTGGAGCTAGCCTGTCCACTGCCTGGTGTGTGCTGTGTCTGGAGGTCTTAAAGGCACAGTCCACTGCAGGTAGTAATGTGCAGGAATGCTCTACACCATCATGGGGTATTGTGGGTATTTGGGAACACAAGCCTTCTGTACATTTCAGCAAAGTTAGACCTGGATAACTGGATGGCGTTTGTCTTAGCAGTGGCTGGTATTGCAGTCATATCTTGCAAAATTACACTGAGAACTCTGCCATTGTATAAATCAGAGGAGCACAAGCCACTGTGAGTGTCTGTCATTTTCTGTTCAGCCATATGTCTCCATTTAATATGATAATAGCACACGCCATTGTTTCAGTAACCCTGAAATAATCAGGCCATGTCTACACTACAAAATGACATCAAACTGTTATGTCAGCATCCAGCCGCCGCAGTTATTACAGAGCTTGTGCATGTGCACACTTGGCTCCTTGTGTCGGCATCGGGCGTGCTGGCATCGATGCAGAGTGCAGTGCAGTGTGGGTAGGCACCCCACTGTGCAACTTGCCACCGGCCAGCACAGGGTGTTTGGGGAAGTTTTTGCAATGCCTGATGAGAGAGGTAGTCAAGTGGCTTAGCGATCAGTTCTGCGCCCTTCAAAGTCATTGGAAAAAACCTGCCATTGACTTCAGTCCTGCAACAGTAAGTGGTTGGGCACAGGAGAATTGGGAAGTTCCAAGTTTTATCCTGACACTGACTCCCTCTGTACCCTGTGTAAAATCCCTTGACTTTTCTGCATTAGTGTCCTGAGCGGTAATATTGGGATATCTCATAGCTCCGTTGTGAGCATTGATCGTGCTTGTGAAGTGCTTTGAAATGGAAAAAAGTTAATAAGCATCATCGTGTTATTATGTACTATCTGTTGACACAGAAATGAAATTAGATGAGTTATTTTAAATGTCTTGTTAGCTCTCCATTCTCTTTGATTGGGAAGACTTCAGGCATTGGTGCATGGGTTTTTTGTTTTGTTTTTTTGCTCTTCCTTCCTGCCTCCTGAGAAATTAGAAGAAAACATGCTGTTCTGGAGCATGGTTTTTCATTGGCTTCATTTGCCCTCAAAAAACTTTTCTCCTACCGCCCTCTCCCCCCATCCGCATACTTTTTAGACAGGTTTGCAGCATGCTTTTCTACCTAGGTCTGCTTCCTCAGAGGTGCAATCCTCCCTCGGGATAAACAGCATCCTACTTCTGCATGAGCCTTTTGTGAGTGCAGCCAAGGATGCCCACGGAGAGAAGCTGTTTGCCAGAGAATAACAACATGGTTATGATGCACTCTGGATTTACAAGCCTAAAGGGTGCAGAAGTCAGGACTCAACTTTCCAACTAAATAGCAGAGCCGTGTTTTCTGTTTTTAAACAACAGATTGAATGTAAAATAGGGCCAAACATTTTCAGCTTGGGTTAGCAGATTTGATATGGCAATGGGCTTTCAGTCTCCTCTCCGGCCACGAATGTTTACGGGTGGGCTACTGCAGGATGTGCCCTTCTGGGCCGGTGGTGTGATATGGCTGTGCAGTTTGAGTTTGGGTTCACTGCAGCGTTGACCATACCAGAATCTGAGCCCTAGCGGTTTGCGTGCTCCTAGTATAAAGCAATGGCTTTTACTGCATAGGAAGAACCTAGCCTCTTTGTAGGGCAAAATCTAATGTTGCTTATTCATCTACCTCTTCTGACCCTCATCTCAGTTACATTATGGCCTTTCTCATTGTGATAGCAAGGAATCACACTAGAGTAACTGGCAGCAGAAGTTTTCTGAGGTTCAGGTGTGAGAAATACTACAGAGAATGTCTGAATTTCTACCTTGTTAAAAGCAGCCCAAGCATAAGAGCTGAGTTCACTAACCGCAAATTGCTTGAATTAGAGCTTTCCCGCCACATGCTAGCCCAGCAGGCAAGAGGGCAGATTGAAAGGGGGAGCTTTTCCTTCTCAACCCACAGGTTTGGCCCTCATTGCAGTTCTTGGCCATGCAGTCATAGTGGTGGTTCAGAATGAAATCTGGACTCATCAGGTTTGTCCCACTTCTCGTGAGCTGCTAACTATTTGCACCTGGGTGCAAAATTCATTGGCTGTGCCGCCTGCATTATTTTTTTTAACACACTCTTCCATCCGTCACCTTCGAAGATGTCATAGTTTGCATTTCCTCCTCTGGGTAGTGAGAAGGGGTTGGTTTGTGGTTAGTGCATGGGGCAAAGGATCAAGATTCCTGAATTCTTTTCCCAGCTCCACCCCTGGCACTCTGAGCAAGCCACTTCTCTGCACCGCTGTTCCCTAGTGTTCCAGTCGGTATAAAAAGGATGTTAATATTTCACAAAGGGTGCCTTGAGGTTTAATTAATGCTCGCTGGGTGCTTTTAGATCCTTGAGTGAAAGGTTCTGGGGATTACCGAAATGTGGTCCAGGTAACCCAGCCTTTTTCTGCTGTCCTATGTGTGTTTCCTCCTACTTGACTGGTCTTCCATGAAGTCGCTAGAACAAGGGAAATCATCTTTTCTATATTCCGGGTGTGATCTCAGCTTGTGTAAATCAGACAGTGAAGAAGTTACCAATTTCCTATTTCAAGGAATAATTGAACCCCTGGATGGAACCAGCGTTCCTGTAAGACCCTAGAGGAAGGCCAGGGGAGGATACACGTCTTTGGCAGCTGTGTTAGAGAGCTTGAAGGTTGGGCCTCAAGTTCAGGACACATTAACATGCCGTGCACAGAGGCTGAATGCAGCAGGGGCTGGCACGCGTCGGCTTCTGCATTTGAGGCACTGATGGTTCATTCCCAACACCATTTGCTGGCTCCAGAATCCTAATCAAGGACGCGGTGAGTTTGTGTGCAGGCTGAATGCTGCGCGATGCTCTTCCGTCGTCATTAAAACGAGGCCAGGCTTTGGCAGGATTCCACGGCAGGCAATTGTCAGTGACTGCTTAAATGAGAGTCGGGGGCCATCTGGCTTTGGATCTTAAGATGGACAGAAGCACCAAGAGTGAAGAAGGAAAATGGGAGGGGGGCAGAGAAGGGAATGGAGACTAGTGCTCCGAGCTTTAGATATGGCTTTTCCTATTTTTTAACCATTGCCATCCCAATGTATCAGCGCTTCCTGTATGTTAAGAGCTTTGTATGCTGTGCTTTTCCATCAACACCCCTCCCCCCACTCACACACGTTTCCTTAACTGCCATTAGGGATTGAAGGCCATTGTTCCATTAAAGCATTATTGACGAAATAGACATCTTTTAAGAAATGGAAGCAGCTGTCGTCCTGGTGCGAGCGTGATGCTAACTCTTAGTGCATGCTCTCTGCTCTGCAGGGCACCACAGGAGGAATGTAGCAGCAACATCTGTGGCCCCAGGGATTGTGATATCCTACAGTAGAGCTTTGGTCTCCTCTTGCTTTAAAACCGCTGGGCCAGTTTTTCAAAAGGGCTCGGCGCCCACCCAGCAACTCCCATTGAGAACGACGGAGAATTCGGACTCCCTTTTCCCACCGTTGGTTACAGGAGGAGCTGCTGGGTGCTGAGATCCATGGAAAATCTGGCCTGAAATTTTTTTTTTTAAATGTACAGTTTCTGGAGAAGCAGGAATGGAAGCTCGTGTGGGGGGATGGAGAGGTGGAGCAGCTGGCTGTGGGGAGGAGGCGTCTCCCCTCATGCACAGGGGCAGATCAGGGGAAAGAAGCTAGCTGACAAGCGGGTTCACTAACAGATGTGCCCGGACACACATTCCAAGAGCAGAGCCAGTACAGGGGAGGGGGGGACACCCTCTATCCCTGGAGTCAGCTCAGCCACCTGGGGTGAGTTGGGTAGAAATCTTTCCTGGCCAACACACCGGGGAGGCAGATTGCGGGGGAGCAAGAGCTCTCCAGAGAGAAGTAAAGAGAACTAGTGGGTTGCTAGAGCTGAGGGATTGTATCACAACCCCTAAGGTGGAGACTGGAGAAGGCCCGCTCCATGGGGTTGGGAAATAAGTGTGTGTGTGTGTGTGATCACTCTCTCAGACTCACCTCTTGGTTCTTGCACACACGTGTGTGGTGGAAGTCTGTAAAGAGGTTTAAATCACATGCACATTTATTTATTAAGGCTTCTTCATGCTTTGTACCACAAATCTTTAAGATAAACCTCGGGCAGGCACCGGAAGATTCAGGAGCTATGCTAGCAACTTCACAGATAGTTGTAAAGCAGGTTCCATTATGAGGTAGATTTTAAACACCCCCTTCCTCACCAGCTTTTACACAGGAAGTTCCTTGCCAGACACAATTTCCCATGCATCGTCTCCTGCCTGGGGCAGGGAGCTGCGGGTGATGGGGTTCAGGTGAATTGGCCCCTAGTTACTTTTGACTTACAAGACTTTAGGAACAAAGAGTTTAGGCCATTTTACAGGGTGTGGGCAGGGCCGGCGCTTCCACTAGACGACCCTAGGCGGTCGCCTAGGGCGGCAGGATTTGGGGGGTGGCATTTTGCTGTCCTTGGCGGAAATTTGGCGGCGGGGGATCATTCGGCGGCGGGTCCTTCACTCGCTCCGGGACCCGCCACCGAAGTGCCCCGAAGACGCGGAGCGGAAGGACCCCCGCTGCCGAATGCTCAGCGGAGGAGCGCTGCCGCCTAGGGTGGCAAAAACCCTGGCGCCGCTCCTGGGTGTGGAACTCTATTCTGGGAAGCAGTGACTCCGAAAAAGATTTGGAGGTTGCGATAGATAATCAGCTGAACATGAGATCTCCCAGTGTGGTGATGTGACTAAAAGAGCTAAGGGATGCATAAACAGGGGACTCTCAAGTAGCAGTAGAGAAGTTATTTTACCTCTGTATTTGGCACTGCTGGGACCGTTATTGGAATACTGTGTCCAGTTCTGGTGCCCCCTGTTCAAGAAGGATGTTGATAAATTGGATGGGGTTCAGAGAAGAACCACGAGAATGGTTAAAGGATTAGAAAGCCTACTGTGTACTGTTAGACTCAAAGACCTCAATCTATTTAGCCTAAAAAAGAAAGGGCTGAGGGGTGATTTGAGTACAATACCTACATGGGGAACCAATATTATGGGCTCTTCAGCCTAACAGAGAAAGATATAACAACGGCTGGACCTTGAAGCTAGACAAATTCAGATTGGAAATAAGGCACACGTTTTTTAACAAAGAATAAATAACCATTGGAATAATTTACCAAGATGTGTAGTGGATTCTCCATCGCTGACCATGTTTAAATCAAGACTGGATGTTTTTCTAAAAGCTCGGCTCTAGGAATTATTTGAGGGAAGTTCTCTGGTCTGTGTTCTACAGGTCAGATGAGATGATTCTGGCCTAGGAATCTATGCATGAAAAAAAGGATTGTCTGTAAAAACGTGATGCTTATTTTCTACATTACTCCTCTGTGCAAACTAACGCCAAGTGTGTTTTTTTGTCATTGCTGGCAACTGCTGGCTACCACTGTATTTAAGATTGTGATTGCTCACTAGGTATGTGAGAAGCAATTTGCTGTATCTACCTTGCTTACCCTCCCAATAGGGGCCAGCAAGCCTACCCTGCTGATACAAGCCAGCAATCCATCTTTAGCCTGCTTGTCCTCCGCTGCACACTGTATCCTCTGAACAGGGGCCTTATTTCTGCTTATGTCCCTGTGGAGGAGAGAGTGGAGCTCACAGCAGTCTCTTTGCCTGTGAGGCGGTACACCCTGCCAGGTTCCCCCCTCCCTCATGGACCCTCTCCCATGCCAGTCCCCGAGCCATAAAACATAACCTAAGGGGCATTTCTTCTTCCACTGCCAATTCAGCCTGTGTCCTGTACAGGGCACCATTAGCAATCAGTTGGGCACCACCTACGGGGAGCTCTTCCCAGCAGGAAACTCCACAGTACACGGATTTACCCTTAATCCATCCTGACATAGATCCAGATCAGAGAAACCTTTGCCTGAACAGAGGATGGAAGGGAGGATGTGGATCACGGCACCACAAGCTACTGTTGGACTCCCTACGCTGACAGTGAAGACGTGAGACGTGATGACCGTCTCTAAGCACTAGGCTCGGATAGGGAGGCGGGAGCAGAGCGAAGGCTAGTCCTGGCACCTTTGCAGTGATTTTCTGGAGTTCTACACTGCTATTCATACCAGTACTAGGTGGGCTGTGCACTGTATGTACTCTACATGCCGCCATAAGGCGTGTGTAGGGTAGACTTACCCTTAGAGTGAGATGTTCAAAACCACCAAGATTTGAGTTGTCAGATGCCTGAGGCAGCAGCTTTGAAAACTTTCACCCTTAAAGGGCAATCTCCTGATCAAAGTGTTGTGGTGGGGTGTGGGGTTTTCTTTTTCTGGGACTCTGTAGGGTCTGAAACACGGGAGAGCTCAGAAACAATGACAGGCGTATCGCTGAAGGGCAGAGTCATATACACATTTCTGGCAAGGAGCCCTTACTTTTCCGAAGGTCAGCAGCCTGCGTACACATTTCAGTGAGTTTTCTTTATAATTGGGTCAGCATTTACTCAGCAAATGATTAGAGCAGATGGTGTCATTTAGAATCTGTGACAAAACTTTAATACGTGCGGGCTAGCAGCATGACAGGGATCTATGCATCATTTCCTCACTCTGCCAGCCGGAGGGCAGGTTTCTAGATTGGGTCTGGACCCTCTAGATTAAATCAGCCCATTCCACATGAGTGACTTGAGCCACTTGTTTGAACAACCAAGAAGGATGATCCCTGTGATCTTAGATTCCCCGATTTTTTTTTTAAACTACAACAATGAAATGATGGAGGCAGGAGGACACTAACCAGGTAAACATGTTTCCTTCAAGCAGTAGCGCTTTTAAAGAAAATAAACCCCAGTTTGAGGAAAGTAACAAAGGCTGCATTTGTGTATTTTGCTCCATGGAGCTGAAAATATCTTGTAAATTGATCCTGTGGGAGTAATAAATACACATTACTTTATCTTGTACTTCATGTCCTATACCCCTGAGCCTTGATAGAACAACACCACTTAATAGACTTAAAAAAAGAGTAATTACAGTCATTGGTTGTGTGATTTTTCAGCCCTTCCAGCCCTGCCTGACCTTCTAATTTAGCTCACCGTGTCTAACTAATGCATTTATATTCATCTTTTATGAAGCATGTGTAGTACAAAATTGACTTTGCAGCCTTTAGCAAGCTGTCTTACCAGGTTTAGGCTCTGGTTAGTACTGTGAATAGTGTGTGTGTGCGCGCTTGCACATGTGTGTAAATCTTGCCACACATGAGCTTCCAATTAATTATTTTTGATCCTTTTTGGAAATATAATAAAAAGTATTTATTCCATTCTTCTCTCTCCCCTTTAAAGCTTTGATACATTCCAGCATTATTTACAGCTAAACATGCAGGCAAAAAAGATGCAACTGTTTTTAAAATGATTACCGCTAATGTTTCTGCTTGTCAGAAGTGCTTAAATTTCCCTGCGCTTTGTCTAAAAACTTAGCACTGTTACCTTTTAAGAATTACAAATTTATAAGATCTTACCAAGCTGATTTACAAACACAGCTGACAGTTTATGATGAATGATGTTGCAAAATGTGCAGTTTGTTTCTTTGTCATTTCTAGATGGGTCTCTATTAGGGAGTGGGTTAAGAAAAGAGAGAGCCCCCTCCGAAAGACCCTTTGAGCGACAGAGCACACAAATATCTCTCCCATGTTTCCTCATAACTTTCTACCCAGTGCACTCATCCAGCAGAGCACAATTGTTCTCTGTGCATTTTCTTCCACCATATGGTATCCTCATTACCATACACTAAGGGTCCATATGGAGAACTTGTGAAGTGAACTGTATTCATTTTAACTGCCAGATGAGCAGCCTTTTGCTTTGCAAGCTTAGCTTAAGTCATCTGCTGTCTTTATGTTGTTATGGCAACACAGTACCAATAAAAAATTCTAATCTACTGTAAGTGTCTTGGATCACAGTATTTTAAGTGCTTGCTGTAACTGTCCTCTAAGTGAGGATGCTTGTTCTTTTAGTATGACAAAGGGTTATTGTCAACTCCAGCAGGTGGCAGTAAAGAAATTGTTTCTTTTTTTTTTTTTCCTGGAAAAGTCATATAATTACAAAACAGTATATCACAAACATATTTGTAGGCTGATCCTCCAAATTTCATTGTAAGGTTAGGATCACAGCTAACGCTCCTTCCATGCTGCAAATCACACACTGAACTGTGAAATGATGGTGGCAGCAAATGCGTTGCTAAGAGAGAGGGAGAGAATTAGGCTGAAGCACCACTTCATTGGAATTCTGAAGCCTCCATAACCATGAAGCTGTTTTTGCTACACCCCTGAATTACTCATTCAAACACCATGCTAATTAAGAGTACCTTAAAGTAATGGAAGTAGGCAGCAACATCCTTAAATATAAATCATTTTCACCTCTGCAGGCCACATGATATGTTGCATCTCTCTCTCTCTGTCTGTATTGAAAGTGAATGTTTGCTGTCTCAGTTCATCAGTTCACATTAGCCTCATGCTGAATATTTAAACACAGAACAATTTGAACGCACCATGAAGGGAGACAGTGACTGCGCTTTCACTGGGAACAGCAAGGGCTCATCTAATAATAATTTAGTAAATCAGCCATTTAGTGGCTCAGTTGTACACTGCATTGTGCCAAATAATATTCACTTCAACTGTACGCTGGTAAAATTGAAATTCAGACCCAAGTCACGCAGCCGTCTTTTGCTCAATGGAGAGATGAAACGGAAAATCGCCCTCCCAATAGAGTAATTGTGTTTAGTGATTTATCATAAATATAGTGGCATAGCAATAGAAACAGGAATTGGTTGTATATGGTACAATGTAGTCTAATTATGCTTTTATTGTTTTAGTTTCTTATGCACGGCCTATTCAGCAATTCAGAGCTTGCCGTCACATCTTCAACTCGATACGTATGTGGATGAGGAACAGTGACATACCAGCAATGTGCAGGGACCAATCATACCTTTAGGGGGCAGTGTAGATCTGTACTGCCCTGGTGGAAGCCCATGGAGCCATTGTCTCATAGACCAGCATGATGTCCTGGAGGGGCTCTGGGAGTGCAGCTGCAATGGTCCCTTTCTCAGGTGCACTTTGCCCCACTCCACGGAAGTACTGCAAGACCCGTTCAGTTCCTCCGCTCCCTGAATGCAGGGGTACAGTTGTATGCTTACAGCCCATTTTTCCCCATGCGCACCAGGGCCAAATCCTTACTCTCACAAATAATCCCTATTTACTGGAGTAAAACAGCAGGATTTGTTCCCAATTGTGTTATTTTCAAACACTTCTGCAGAGAAGTCAGTACACAATTAGGCTGACAGAATTATATAGGAAATGGAACAAGCAGAGGTATACTCTCCTAGCGCACATTAATGTGACGCTCAAAATATGTGTGCAGATTTGCAGTAACTGCCTATGCAATTCATGCACTAAAAAGTGTCTCTTCATGTTAGCTGTACCTGTAGGGACCATGTTATAACCTTAGATATGTTACTTTTGAGTAAGAAGCGGGATGATTTGGGGGATTAATAATTTAGTTCTATACCTAGCTGTTCCACAGACTTTTTGTTTGACCTTGGACAAGCCTTGCCTTAGTTTCTCCATCTGTAAAATGGGGCTAATATTTTATGTAATATTTGTTTGTTTCAGTTACTTGACCTCCTACACAGGCTCTGGGCCCTATACATATTTTATAAAAGCACCTTTCCTCATAAGCCACAAAAGTTTCCCCAAATAAGGTCCTTACCTCTCCACCTACTAAGTGAGCCTGGCCTGTCAGAAACAGCCTAGGAAAACAGCTATGCTATGCTGAGTGCAGAGATCAAGGCTCTCTGTGATGCAGGGCGTTGGGGAAATAATACCTACCTTCTTGGGGTGTTGTGAAATTTCATCCTTTCTTGTAATAAGGAACTTTGAGATCCTCAGATGGAAGGCATTCTAGAAGTGTGAAGCATTATCAACGAGCCAGCCTACAGTTACCATTTCTAAACTTGGTTGCAGGTGATATACAGTGGTTCACTCTCTGATATAAAATATGATCACTGCATATTTCTCAATTCTCACAACACACTCCAGTTGAGCAGCAGAGAGCATCCTTCTTACCATCGTGATGCCGTTTAGCAGCGTGTGCTAGAAGCATACGGTGCCATTGTCATAATTCTTCTAAGAAATACAGGGCTTCACAATCTATACTTAACTGCTGACACTTGAAAACTCAGACATTTTGGTAAAATGAATCAGGCCTTAATGTTTCTTTTATGAGATCTCTTCTCATAGGAAGGAGGTTTGGCACCATTTGGAGATCAAGCGTAGTGATCCATCATAGTAAAGTCAGCTGTCCCAGCTAGCTTCTCAGAGGTCACTTGATCGAACTAACAGCTCTTACAACTATATTATTGCTTATGGAACAGTAATTGAGGCACTACGGATAAAAATTACCTGGTCTAATAGGCAGTGAACAATTTGCTCTCAATACAATTATAAGCCAAATCATTCATTTCATAACACTTGGACTAATTTATTTGTTGACCTTTTAATATCCATAGCTCTTCAGCTGTATTAACTGCAACTCAGAAAAATCTCTTGTTCATTTTACTTTCATTGATTTTTTTTTCCATTGAGGCAATAACAGTTGTTTGAGTACAGCCTTTTCTTTCTGTTGTAAAAGTCGATCATGTAACTTATGGTGATATAACTCCTCTGGACTGAAACACCTTCTAAGTACAATAGTGTACAGTCTCATGCTCTCTCTGTAAACAAGGGCATGCATTTTGGCTTTGTTTTCATGATAGATCTGTGTTCACATTAATATATTGGACAGTGGAAGATGGAGAAGGTGCACAGGAATGTTATATAAAGCTATGCCACCCTATGTAATGTAATTTTGTTTCATATACACAGTACTGAAGATACAGGAATTTCAGAAGTTGTCTTTATTTTAATCCCCACAATAGGATGAGCTATAGGTCTGCTCATTAATGAAGATATCCTCATCATTTTATCTTGATATAATATCTTAAGAACATAAGAACAGCCATACTGGGTCAGACCAATGGTCCATCTAGCCCAGTATCCTGTCTCCCGACAGTGGCCAATGCCAGGTGCCCCAGAGGGAATCATCAAGTGATCCATCTCCTGTCTCCCATTCCCAGCTTCTGGCAAACAGAGGCTAGGGACACCATCCCTGCCCATCCTGACTAATAGCCATTGATGGACATAGCCTCCATGAACTTATCTAATTCTTTTTTGAACCCTGTTATAGTCTTGGTCTTCACAACATCCTCTGCCAAAGAGTTTGACAGGTTGACTGTGCATTGTATGAAGAAATACTTCCTTTTGTTTGTTTTAAACCTACTGCCTATTAATTTCATTTGGTGACCCGTAGGTCTTGTGTTATGAGAAGGAGTAAATAACATTTCCTTATTTACTTTCTCCACGCCAGTTCTGATTTTATAGACCTCTATCATATCCCCCCTTAGTCGTCTCTTTTCCAAGCTGAAAAGTCCCAGTCTTATTTCTCTTTCCTCATATGGAAGCTGTTCCATACCCCTAATCATTTTTGTTGCCCTTTCTTGAACCTTTTCCAATTCCAATACATCTTTTTTGAGATGGGACGACCACATCTGCACACAGTATTCAAGATGTGGGCGTACCATGGATTTATATAGCGGCAATATGATTTTTTTTGTCTTATTATCTCTCTCTTTCATAATGATTCCCAACATTCTGTTCGCTTTTTTGACTTGTAGCCCAAAGGACCGCCAAGCACTTTGCAGACTGGAACTGGTCAAACTTTTCTAAATTTCAAGTTTTTGACATTTCAATTTGAAAAAATCTTGACTCTATTTGATAATTTTCATTACGTTTTGGGGCTTTCATCTTGCCTGATAGCGGTCTGAAATATTTTGATGTTTGAAAAAAAAAATACTGAAATTTTGAAAAAGCAGTAAACATTTTGAAACATTCCTGTGAAATTTGTTGTTGGAATTTTTCCAATCAACTCTGAGAGCGACTCTAAAACAGTGATTGTTTCATTCACCACTGAAAATGGAGCCTTGTCTGGTATGAAATGTGATACCTATTTTCATATCACAGAGCCGTCAAGGGAACTATACTTTATCCAACTGAAATCAGCTGGCAGGAAGAATTTAATCAGAAAAATGTGAATGGTAATTGTGAATCATTTAAGAACACCTTACTAGAGGCCCCAAAAGCCACAATTGAGAAAGAAGGCCATGCTTGTTAAAAAAACCAACCTGGTTTAGAGAGTAAGTGAACGCAGCTATAAAAAAACAAGTGTGTGTGTATATGTGTGTGTGCATATATATCACAAATGGAGGAAAAAAGGGAAGTTGATAGTAATGAATATAAATCAGAAGTTAGGAATTGTAAAAAAAAAAAAATTGATAAGGGAAGCCAAGGGACACAAGGAGAAAGTTAAGGGCAGTAAGAAGGAGTTTTTAAAGTATATTGACACAAAAATAATCTGGACAATGGTATTGGTCCATGACTAGATGGAAATGGCAGAACTATCAATAATGCAGAAGAGGTAGAAGTCTTCAATAAATATTTCTATTCTGTATTTGGGCAAAAACAGATGATACAGTCTCACTGAATGGTGATGATAACACTCATTCCATTCTACAAGTATCTGGAGGATATTAAACAGACGCTACTAAAGTTGGACATTTTTAAAGCAGCAGGTCCAGATAATTGGCATCCAAAAGGTTTTAAAAAGCTGGCTGAGGAGTTCACTGGACTCTTAATGTTAATTTTCAATAAGTCTTGGAGCACTGGGGGAGTTGCAGAAGTCTGGACGAAAACTACTGTTGTGCCAATATTTTAAAAGGGTAAATGGTATGACCTGGGTAATTATAAGACTGTCAGGCTAACGTCAATCCCGGGCAAGATAATGGAGCAGCTGATACGGGACTTGACTGATAAAGAATTAAAGGAGGGTGATGTAATTAATGCAAATCAACAAGGGTTTATGGAAAATAGATCCTGTCAAACTAACTATGAGATTACAAGTTTGGTTGATAAAGGTAATAGAGTTGATGTAATAGACGCAGACTTCTGTAAAGCATTTGACTTGGTACTGCACGACATGTTTAAGGACGTATATTGGGCTGGGGGGAGGGAGTCTTTTGTTGCCGGTAAGCAAGAAAGTTGAAAAAGTCTTTTAACAACATAAGGTAGGAAGCACTTCACTGAAGTAGTTCTGCTTGAGCTAAAGCCTCTTTATGCCATAAAGTACTATTAAGTCCTTTGAACACATAGTTGTAAAATATAATTGTTACACATTTGGCATTTTATGCTTCCCTAGAAATTACCACTTGGTATCTACACCTAATCTACGTTCTTTCTTTTCATTTCAATTGTGTCTGAAGTGGTCCTTCATTGTAATGAGAATGCCCCTTTCAAGAGACTTTTTTCAATTATACTGATGATAAAATGTAAGTGAACGTACTCATTTGTAGAGGTTACGACTGAGCAGTGTTTTAACTGTAATGCTAAAACCGATCAACATTATTCCAGTCTCTATTTCAACATCTTTATGCACTCGCTCTGGGCAGAACATAGTGGAATATCATTGTAGGTCAAAATCTCGCTGCTGCTTATTTTTCAGCTTTCATTTCACCATTAAAAGCTAACATGTACTCCAGCGCCTAACTAGAAACTATTCTTATGGTAGATTTACAACCCAAAACCTCTTCACCATTGGACCAAAAAAGTGACAGTTCTTCTCATCTTAGTACTTCACTCTTATGTTGTTGTTTTTTTCATTAAAACTGTTTTATGGGGATTTTAAATGAATTGCACATATATGAGTTTATATCTTGTTTCTGGAAAATATCTAGTCAATCATACAGGTTTTTTATAACTCCAGTAAATATTCATAAAGATAAATACACCAATAAAAACAAACTTCAGAAGATGAAATAATTAAGTAAAAGCCAATTAATATATAATTAACACTTTGAATGCCAGATAGCTATACTGATAGACACTAGCTGAGGATCTGGCCTTGTAATACTAATTATAATTAGATTCTTTTACAGACTTAAATCCAGTGAAGTGGACCATGTCACCCACTTCTGATTTGACCTGGAGGGCCAGTATTTTAAAGGGGATTTGAACCTGGCCTCTTGGCGCAAACAATTGTGCATGCAAGTGATAGAATAGAGATTTCAACCTACTTGATTTGCAAGTGCAAAGAGGTTTCACACACACAAAAAAGTTAATCATCTCTCTATATTCTACTATGTACACCTGCAAAATTACAAGCCTTTTTTGAAACTTTGGCCCCAAGTATTTTTCATAATTCTTTCTAATAGGATATAAAAATTGCTTCCAAGTAAGGATTGTGAAAGGGCTAGCCCTGTATTTTTAATCAAATGTCTCACAATACAATGTCTAGAGACACTCATGATGCCATTCCTATCAAATTCTTTTTATGTTTGCGTAAGTCCATGTCCTCCAAATAATTCAAAACATTCTTATTCTTCCATAAAGGAACTTTGACAACTTTCCAAAAATACACAGGGTATAGAACGATCAAAATAAGAGCAAGAGTAACAACACTTTCCCTTTTTTGCCACTCTCATCTGCAGCTGTTTTCAAGGAATAGGAAAGTTATTACCATTGAGAGTACCTGATTTAAGAGCTATCAGGAAATCTTACAGATGCAATAAGGAAAAGCAAACCTTAAAGCCTCAGTAAACTCAGTGACCAACATCCGCTTCAAAATATACTAGATGCCAATACAAATAATTGGGGTAAATTTTCAAAGCAAGGAGGTTCAGAGCTGATTTTCCATTGTTTTGAAAATGTACATCTGCACGCATCACCCAGTGAATGCAAGTGCAATGCATTGTGTGAAATGAAGTTAAAATATATCTATTCAAATCCTTTGAATTTCAGGTAGAAAAAAGATTCTAAACTTTAGAAATGCTTGATCCAATTATGCTTTCAGCTACACCTATGTAAATGAGGACTAACCCCATTGCAGGCAATATAATTGAGACTAGAATCAGGTCCACCGTATTCTGATGGGAGCTGGGCATTCCCTTCCAGGAAGATGGCTGTGTTCTGTGAGCCATTGAGTGGAACACTCATGGACTTACCCATTTTTGATTTGGACACCATTTATTAATCATGGCATGGAAGATTGGATTGCATAATTAAGGAGATGGAGTTGTTGATAGAGTCCCTACCTTCTAGAGATCAGTGCTAGCGCTTTCTCTATAATATGAAAAATTGTTCTCTTTCCTAATCTTACCAGTGTTTCAGACTGACATTCTACAGAGGGTATCCTTCTTTACTTCCTCGCAGTATGTTCTTTTCCTGATAATCAGGAAAGAGAGACTGTAAAAGATGCCAGAGAATCACTCAGCTTCTGATGATGGCAGTTCCTTCAAGGAACAGTTAACAAGTTCCAAATAGGATGGACATCTTCCAGCTCAAGTAATATAAGATCTGGATGGATGGAAATATAATAGATGGCAGCTACCAGCTAGAGGATCTAGATGGATGAGAGGCTGACCTCATGGATTAAAATTTGACATCACTAAAGAGCTCTGGCTTTAGCTCACAGAGCTAGATGTTTCTCATACTGTGCAGTAATCTTTGTCTGCAATAGAGAATAAGGTAGAAGGAGATGGGGAGAGAGAGGGTGTGAAGCTGCTCCAGTGGGTATCTTGCCATTGACTTTAATAGGAGCAGAGGTAAAACCGTGAACTGAGAATAAGGCTTTGGGGCAAGATGCAATATTCATGTGTTTGAGCAGGAGAGGCAAAGCTCTGCAGAAGGGGAATATCTTGTGGTGAAAGATGAGAGTTCCAAATGTCATCTTGGCAAAGACCTCCAAAGAGAGGAATTCGTACTAGCAGAGTGATATTTAGTACTAAGTTTTCCGCTCTAGCCACCGTCTTCTTTTTGACTTAGAGACCTACCAGCAATGAAGACTTCCTCTGCTCTTAATGATGGAGCTCTCCTAATTACTTGCCAGATACTTCAGTTGATAATAATATACTGAGAGCAGCCACGCTCTCAAACATAAGTATATTCCAAGGGTCCCACATTACTATCTACCCAGAATATGTACTCCGAAATTCAACATCTTTGCCAGCAGCTGGGTGTATCGCCCATTGTTATAGTCCTGCCAAGTCCCACCTGGAATGTAGACACATGTGTTTTAGATTAACAAGGCAGGCCAATACTCTTCTGGTATCTCGAGGTGCTGAATTAACAGGAGACATAGATAAGAAGGTAAACTCACAAGGATGGGCTTAAGGACTGTCATCATTTTGTTGTTTCCTCTTTTTGACTCTAGTAGTTGCAGCTGAGAACTGTTTGAATGGGGTGATTTTTCTCTATTACTATGAATTTGTCACTCTTGTGGTTAAGAGGTGTCTTCATCATTGAGTCTCATCTTTTATGGCAAGATGTCTGCATGCTTTTGGACTTCCGTGTTCGTTCTTTTTGTTGCCTCATATAGGCTTTCTATTTTTTATTTATAGGCTTGATTCATTGTGGAGCAGGTGGGTAAGGTCATGCATCAGTGTTTTTAGTGCCCTAGAGTTAGGCTGCGATCCTCTGTTTGGGTGGAAGCCGTTGAGACGGTTAAAGCTTGGAAAAGCCAGAGTTCTAGCCCCAGGGTGGGCCTTATGTGCTGGAACATGCCACTGGAATTTAGCGGTAAAAACATGGCAAAATTCCATCCTGTAGTTGATATTAAGCTGTACTTTTTTTGTCTCAGACATATTTCTACCAGTTGACTTTCTTCCTCATTTGCCCTCTGGTCCTTATAGCAGCTATTCTGTGTTCATGTCTTCAGCGGGAAGATTCAGTTATGGAACATGGATGTATATCCCTGATTTTTTCTGTTCTTCAGTCAAGTTTTAGTTTCTGTGTGGCTGTAACATCTACTCGAGGATATGTCCTGCCATTTTACACTGTTGTGTTTTTGATAGTTACAGTCCCATTAAATTGGCACATTCCCCTCATTTTTAAGTGGATTAAATCTCTTTGCATTTTGAATTGTTTGTACAAATGATTTTTCTTTTCACATGCAAATGTTGAAAACAATAAGATAAAGAAATTTGCATTGTATAGATTGGAGAGATGCACTGAGTTCATGGACATCCATAGAGATGGCAGCTGTAGTATGGCTTTGAGTCTCCTGTATGTTTAGCTAAAGGACTGGCAGTTCAGAATTGTGATGTCCTAACTGGCAGTCCTATTGGCTGTCTACCCAAACATCATTTTTCTTTGGTGCGCCTTACACGGAAAGGAGTTCTCATGCTTTATAACTACATCTCTCTCTCTCTCTCTCTCTCTCTCTCTCTCTCACACACACACACACACACACACACACACACACACACACACACACACACACACACACACACACACACACACACACACCCCTTATGAACCAGAATGCATATGTAAGTTGTGAGGAAATAATACATCTATATACATATTTTTTTTTAAATCTACAAACTGGTCTTATTGTAAGAGTCTGCCACTTCATCCATCACAAAATAGTAATAAATAATTAAGTATTTAATATTTATCATTTTAATCTGAAATTTCAGAATGTGACTTTTCAAGGGAAGAAGCTAATTGGCAACTTATACTCAGCATTTTAGCTCAGCATGTGGGTTTGTGCTGTCAGTCCCTGTGAACTAAGGAAGTTAGGAGACAGAGCCAGTAGGTCAGAGATGAGTTGAGGAAGTATGAATGACATCATTATCCATGAGTAACCTCTCCGAAGATGAATGAGCTCTCTCTTGTATTACAATGCTAATAGAGCATTAGAAGGCGATATGATATCTAGACAACACATAAGATAAATGCCTCATGATTTGCTAGAACAGCTTTTTTTTTGCAAGTACATAAATCCATTGGTAGACTAAATAATACGATATGTGGCTGATGAGCATCATGTACGGTGGACAGCTCCCGCCGGACAAAATTCATGTGGCTTTAACAAGTCCCTCAAACATTCTGTAATTGATTTATTTAGATTAAATATTTTTTTTTAAAATGCTAAAAATACTCCAGCATGCCCTGACATCAGTTAAACCCACAATCCACATTGGGATGGATACGTAATTCTTTTGACTAATTGCAACATTGTAAGCAGAGGTCATCAAGAATCGTAACACATCTTCCTTAACAGTGGCACATACTGGTCATTATGATGAAATTTGACCCCAGTGAACCATATATGGAAAATATTATTCATTCTGAAGACAAGTGGCATAGCAGACAAAGCACTAGACTTTTTAATATGAAAGTATAATTCAGTTTAAAGTAAGTGTCATGGTCTTGATGAATTCCTATTGGAGAGTTACTCACATCACAAGCTGAACAAATAAAGTTGGACAAGTGCTGTAGTATTCACTTTAGGTAAGTTCAGCCAGAAGTGGATTTAGTTTGAATTTAACATTCTGTGTTCCAAAAGCGCCGTCCTTCTGCTGGGATAATAAAATCCTTCCCGCAGTAATGTTGGACCATGTAGCTACAGGGCTTCCAGGCCTGAGACTCCTCTGCTGTTCACATATGTAAACATGCCATCCCCCCGTATTTTCAAGAAGAAAGAGAGCTGAGAGTGCCTTTGGTTCTGTTTAAAAACAAAAACACAACCACCCCATTGCATTGTTGTTTCACAAATTAAAAAAATAATTCAGCTGTGTTTACTTTCCCCTAAAATAGAAACCAGATTGCAATATGGGGGTCCAAAGGGGAAGTTGGGTCTAGTTTAGATTGCATAGCCACCTGCAATGCTGGAATACAATGAGCTTCAGCTCTGATGTCATTTTTTCCCAATTTGGTCATTTATTATTTTTCTAACAACAAAATTATGCTTATTTCAAAGACAAGGCAAGAAAATCCTTATCCTGGAACAGGCTACTTTCTGTATACTCATTTACTCTAAACCAAAAGCAGGGAGACTTTTAGAATAATGAGAAGAATGACTCTTCCCTTACAAACGCCTCCATAAATTAGATATTAGCTTTAGTCATATTCTGCCTCTCAAGAAATATTTTCACTTGCATATTCAAATAGAAGGCCCTTTAGACGATGCCCACTTACAGCATGAAAATCTAGGCTCCCAAGATGAGAGCAAAGAAGAATTTCAGTGAACAAAAGAGTATCTGGGACATCAACTCTTGACCCTATCATGAGATTTTGTTTTGTAGCGTGCCAGTCTCACTCGTTTTTCAATTTAAAAAAAAAAAGAGTCTGTCTGTCTGTCATCACCACTGCAGTGGTAACATACAGTATCAAGTTGATTTTTAAAGACATCGATCTTTTATATTAGCTGTCCTTTTTATAATACATTTTACAAATTTAATCAATATGTTTTAATATTCTATATACTTTAAGTGCAACATATAATAAATATTGAAGTTTCATCTTAAACATGCTTTAGCCTTTAAATTGTTAAAACTGCAGTGCCCTTTCAATCTACTTACATAATGTCATAAAATATACATTTCAAGGTAAATGAAGTCAGCTACTTCAATTTAGTCCCTCAAACTGGTAGTAAATGAGAGGTTAACACTATGGTGCCAAACCCATTATTGAGTAAATTTAGCACCTTGGACAGCTCTGTAAAATCTTTATTGCTTTCCTGACCTGCTCGTCATGTTCTGTCTATGTGTTCGGTGGCTCTCAGCTCTGATTGAAAGGCAATATATTAGATCCTGAACACAAACATGCTCGGGGGCTGGTTCACCGTGAGCGTAATGACATGGAGGTGAGAACAATTTTCTGGTCACCGCAATCCAAGCACCTTGCAAGGTCTGTTATTCTAACTTATGGAGGATTTTTGGGGCTCCTCTGTATTTGAAAGAATCACTTTAGCACCATTGGTAACTTAAGCAGGTCTGAAAAAGGTTTTCAATGACCTAAAACAAAAACAAGTTAATAGCTTAAAAAATATATAGTAGCATTTTCCTGTGCGTGTTTTTAAGACGAGTTTGTCTGTGTAGGAGCTATGGTCCGCTCTGGAGTAGAAGATACCACTGCCTGACAAAGGAGCTTTTGTGTAACAGCCGCCTTGTGTAATCTGAAAATGTCAGATACAAGGAAAGGCTTTTATTGTGTGAAAATGTTGTTTAAAAAAAGCATGAAGCTCACATTTACAGACTCTGGAAATGCTATAAAAATAACCTGGGAGGAGCTGGGAATGTTCAGTGCCACTTGTCAAATGTACTTCAATAAGTCATGATGAAAATTAATTTTATTTACATGCAATATGATATGGCATCAAATAACTTCCAATTCCTTAATAGTGGGAACACGTTTGACATGACATGATGCAGCAGTAAGATCTCATGGTTTGAGCTTTGCACTGGCCTTCCCCCCCCCCCCCCCCCCCCCCCCCACTCCCCCCAATCTCTGCTCAGACTCGGTCCAAAGGATTTTTAGCTCAGCATTACATAGATGACCAAGATGGGTTGGGGGGAGATTGACTAATTTTTAATAATTTGGCATAGTGACATATTAGGCTACAAACATTACCCAAACAGTTTTCAGACTCTAGATTGCTTCCTGGTTTTGAATTAGGGCTGGAAAAGACAAAATTTGACAAGACGATCTTTAGTTTGAATCTTTAATGCAAGGCAGATGAGGGTGGTCAATTTTTTAGTGGCTCTGTTAAAACTCGCTCTGTATACTATTAAATTTTTAATTCCCATGGCCAAACAACACAAACAGGACAAAGGCTGTAGCTGCCTAACTGTTAGAAAACTGTTTCAAATGTCTTGATTCAAAATCCTTCAATTATATAATGCACTTCGCTTCATGTATGAAAAATAATTGAAATGTGTGCTTTGGAAAGGGGATGTATAGCAACTTAAGGCAAGCCTAAATGTTTACCGGGAGTTCAAAAAACCTCCATCTCATTTTTGAATTTAGGACATTATATATGTCATAAGTAGTTACGGCAGTATGACAACTGTTTTATCTTATATTATAGAGAATTTAAAATTGAAAAAAAATGCTAATATGCATCTAAAAGCTTGTCATTTGAAGAGTTGTTCGAGGATTTCTGAAGAGGTTATGGTGACAGCAAAATGAATGCAATTATATCTCTATTTTCTGATCAGAGTGTACAATATATGCTACATTACTGCTCCTTTTTGGTATAAAATATAGCTATTGTGTAAAATATTTTAAGTTAAACTTTTTTAACTTTACACAGAAGTATTAAAAAAACCCTAAGAATTGGTGCTGCATCTATATTTGTAAACCTCCTGCAGAAATATATATTTGGATGCAGCTTCATGTTTCTATATTCGATAAACACTCAGCTATGGGGAAAAGAAGAAACATCATTTTTATTTAAGAATGTGAATACGGGTAGGTTTTTTTCAGACCAATAGAGATCTGCTGGATATTCTGACATCATATAGAGGAAGATTTCCTTTGGTCTAAATTTTGCAGACGCAGTTAAAATTTTTCTTTCGGGATTGTTAGCCTGATTTCTTGCATGCTTAAAAATATAAACAAAGGAGACATGGTGTTACCCAGATGTCAGTGGAAAATACTAAAGGAAGCAACAGAGTTTGAGAGAGGAGGAAAGAAGAGTTCTTCCTAAAACATATGATCATAGAGAACCACAACAACGATAAACAAAGGAGCAGATGGAGAAAGTGACAAACAAGGAAATTAAAGGTAGAGTTATACCCAAAATTCAGAACCAGCTCCTGGATTGTTTTAAATTACGCTTCTATGTAGGGAATTCTGCCAGCAGTCCCTTCTCAGTCCTGCTCTGTCTCTCCATAATATTATTGTGCAGCCTTTGCACATACATGATCATGACTGTGGCCCATAACATCAAAACCATAGAAGTTGAATGTTACATTATCAGTAGGACAGGGCTGATTGGATCTCCTTTGACTGTGGCCTGTCTGATAAGGTCACAATTCCTGTGATACACAATTAAGAACTAAATAAACACATCTAAGGGATGCATAACATGCTCTGAATGACATTGATTGCAGTAATCTAGTAAATGACCTCAGGATTGTATTCTGCAATAAATCTATGAGTGGTTTATAGTGCAGTTGGCAGAGACAATTGAGTGATGTATTTTATTTTGCAGCATCAATGACTCTCACCCTTTTGACTTGATTAAGCATGTGTGTGAATAGGATGAACTAGCGATTTAACACTATTCGATGTTTGCTGAGAGTTGTTGCTTGTAAAAACTACCTGGTTGGAAAAAATAACGCAACCGATACAACAATATAAAAAGATTCTAACTAGCTGCTTTTCCTACATCGTGTTTATTGAATTCAAAGGAGCATATCTGTGTTTTATATTGATAGGAAGTGATACTGAAGAGGGCTGCTGATTTAGTGGAAGCGCTCTATGGTATGCCACATAATAACCAGGTAAGTGTATTCTACTGGAGCAACTCTAAAACCTGAATGAGCTTCAGTCCCGGAGTGATGGGTAAGGGTATAAGCCTGTTATTACAGCGTGAAAGGAGGACGAATGTAGGAGAAAACATAACATTTTGGCTGGTTGGGTGTTTTGGGCTGGGGAGTTAAGTGTGTGAATTTATTGCTCATGTAAGCAGCTGGCTTCTCAGCCATGAAGAGTTTTGTCCCGGGTTGCCAGAAAACGTATAATTTGGGCAGCAACCTTGTAGGATTCTTGCCCTACCGCTGTGATCTGCGGTGCCTTACCCCTGAGAAATGAGTGAGTAGTTTAGGCTCCATCTCCATTCAATCTTTGGCCTCTAACTATCAGGGTGCCATTGTTTTTGTGAAGTATCAGAGGGGTAACCGTGTTAGTCTGGATCTGTAAAAAGCAACAAAGAGTCCTGTGGCAACTTAAAGACTAACAGATTGTTTTTGTGCTGTGCCAATTGTTTTTGCCCACTGGGAAGTGGACCTGGACTGAGACTTCCAACTCCTTTCCCAGAGAGGTCAGTATTTCTCTTCAGATGTTAACAATGTACTGTCATTAACTATCTGGGTGGAGTTAGTCCACTGATTTAGAAACAAACCACCCAATCTGAGCCTTTGAGCCATCCATTATCTAGTACATTTAACATAACACATCTCCTTGCATTTGTTGGAAGATCATTTGACAATCCTTTTTATTTGTTCCTTTCCTCTCTCCAGGAAATCATTCTGAAAAGAGCAGCGGATATTGCAGAAGCACTGTACAGTGTTCCCCGCAATCACAACCAACTCCCAGCACTTGCTAACACGTCAGTCCATGCAGGAATGATGGGAGTGAATTCCTTTAGTGGTCAGCTAGCAGTCAACGTCTCGGAAGCCTCACAGGCCACCAATCAGGGTCAGAGAAAGAAATAGCTTCTTCTTTTTATGCACCCTATGCTGACAAATGTCAGAGGATCAGGCACTAAGGATGTAGGTCAATCAAGAACTGTTTATTCGAAGTTTAATAACATGCAAGGAGCATGCCTAGTGAATGATCCTCTTGCATATTCCATGCATGATTTTGTCAAGGGATAATAGATTGCTTAATGACTTTGCCCCCAGTTCCAGAAAGCACTTAAGCAATGCTTTCCTGACAAGGGATGATTTCTTGAATTGGGGCCTTAAAAAGTGTTTCCTTACAATGAAAGAGTATCCCTTCAGTATCTGCATTATGTAAGACCCACTTTGGGGACTATTTTTAAAATTTTGATCAAATTTTGAAACTTTGAAAATCTTGCCTGATTTTTTTTAAAGACATTTCCCTCTCCCCCTCCCCCTCTTTCAATTGGCTATAGAGCGAAGATAATAGTTTTTGAATTTAAAAACATTCTCACATTTTGTCAAATTTAAAAAAGTATTTGTGCAAATACTTTCACAGTTCCCACTCCCGCTTTTTGACCAGCTCTCCCAATATGAAGTTTGGAATATATTTGGTGGTAAAGCCAGTAAAAAGGGGTGTTCTCCTGGAAGGCTGAAAGACCAGTTTACATTACATGAATATATATGTATAACTTTAGAACATAACATACATTCTACCAAGGTACCATGGGACAAGCAGCAACATTTGGGTTTTATCTCCCAGAAGTGGAAATGTATTTTGTATGTTCTAGTATAGTTGGGTCTGAAAACTAATCCTACATCCAGACATGATTTCCCCAACCCTGTTGCCCACAATTCTGTGGAAATTCGGAGCTGGATCTGGATTTAAACTTTGCAGCTAGTTTCCATCTCTACCATGAATTCAGATATCTTAGAACTTTGGAGAATTAATTTATCTAGGTCTTACGCCCTACATTTAAAAGTGGCTAGAGACACTTTAAATGGACACTTTAAAGGGGTTTGAGTTTTTGGAGGGCAGCACCCAGAACATTCAGAAAATGAGTCATTTTAACTTGTGTCAAATTGGGCACTCAAAATTGCTGCTCACTTTTGAAAATTGTGGCCAAATGTATACACCAACTCCATAGAATCATAGACTTTAAGGTCAGACGGGACCATTATGATCGTCTAGTCTGACCTCTTGCACAACGCAGGCCACAGAATCTCACCCACCCACTCCTGTATCAAACCCTTAACCTCTGTCTGAGCTACTGAAGTCCTCAAATTGTGATTTAAAGACTTCAAGGTGCAGAGAATCCTCCAGCGAGTGACCTGTGCCCCATGCTGCAGAGGAAGGCGAAAAAACCCCAGGGCCTCTGCCAATCTGCCCTAGAGGAAAACTCCTTCCCGACCCCAAATATGGCGATCAGCTAAACCCTGAGCATGTGGGCAAGACTCACCAGCCAGACACCCAGGAAAGAATTCTCTGTAGTAACTCAGATCCCACCCCATCTAACATCCCATCACAGGCCATTGGGCATGTTTACTGTTAATAGTCAAAGATCAATTAATTGCCAAAATTAGGCTATCCTATCATACCATCCCCTCCATAAACTTATCAAACTTAGTCTTGAAGCCAGATATGACTTTTGCCCCCACTGCTCCCCTTGGAAGGCTGTTCCAGAACTTCACTCCTCTGATGGTTAGAAACCTTCGTCTAATTTCAAGTCTAAACTTCCTGATGGCTGGTTTATATCCATTTGTTCTTGTGTCCATCTCTGATCTCCTACCAACAACCCCTGAAGAATAAGCCTGATGTATTTTACTGTAGTTTGCATCATTTGTCTTAGTTTAGCAGATTTTGGGAACGGGGGGGAGGGCGATGTTTAGAAATACTTCTCTTTAACCTTTTCCCCTCTCCAAAAAAGGTTTTACTCGCAACTCAAGCAGTGTGTCACCTCATGGGTATGTGCCAAGCACCACCCCTCAGCAGACAAACTACAACTCCGTCACAACAAGCATGAACGGCTATGGGAATGCTGGAATGTCAAATTTAGGTGGTTCTCCAACCTTCCTCAATGGATCTGCTGCCAATTCTCCCTATGCCAGTGAGTATTATACGACACTTCTGCATTTTGCACTTTTTCATTAGAATGAAATAGTGACTCTTCTGCGCTATGCAATAGTTAGTTGCTATTCTGTTCTCCCTAAGTCACTGGCCTTTTGAAGCACTTTTTAGTGTTGCCATGAGTGAACTGCTCTACTTTATTATTATTATTATTATTATTATTATTATTATTATTATTTGGGAGAATGTGCAGGGTTGAAAAAGAATAACATCTCTCATGACTGAGAGTTTCAAAACTTTCTTTGCATCCTGTAAATAACAACACCCCCCCTTAAACGCTGCTAATTCTAGAAAATGGACATCACGTAAATGACTTCATGTCTGCTGGATTTTGTCAAAACTTGTAGCCTCAATACTGAGCTTGTTATTTGGGGGGAAGGGAGTTTGAGGCTATTTGCTAAATGAAACCTAATTTGTTCCAACAGTAAGGTATCAAAGTCAGAAAAGATAGGTCCTGTAACTTTGGGAAGGGTTGGTATTTATCTATGTACATAGTATGCGAACACCCCTCTTAGCAATTATTAATTGTCATTGGGCCGCATCTTGAGGCCGCAATTCACTGTTTTTGTTGTTGCTCAGTATTATATTGACTTCACTTGGGATTGAGTAAAACTTGAGCAAGAGTCTCAGAATTCGGCTTATTTTTATTAAGCGTTTCTAAAGTGCCACAGAGATACAAAACATGGAAAAGCGCATGTTCCATGCTCTAACGAGCTTACAGTCTGAGGTTCCAACCCTGCAAACGCTTATGCACAGGACTGACTTTATGCCTATTAACTTTAAAAGAGCTACTCAAGTGTGTAAGGTTCAGCATGTTGGCAAGTGTACGCAATTTCGTCAATGTAACTACTCATGTGCGGAAGAGTTGACAGGATCGGGGCCTACAAGCCTGATCCTGCAAAACCGTATGCACATGAATAGTAGAATCTAATGGGAGCTGCCCAGTTCACCCACCCTTACACACATTGTGTAGTAGCTTATTCTGTGAGTAGTTCTGCTGGCATCAGTGCAAACTCAGTGAAAGAACAGGTTTGTAAGGACTAGTCGTGCGAGTGAGATTTTGTAGGGTCAGACCCTAATATGTTCTGTAGATGTGGGATGCTAAATGTATCAACATGTATAATTCTAAAGTTATCTGATATTCTAAAGAATGACAGTAAATTATATTGAAATACATGCAGTGAGTCCAGATTTGAAAGGGAACTAATAACAATTCAATTTGAAAATAACGACCACGGCTTCTTAGCTTCCCAATATTTAGAAAAAAATGTGCACCTACAAACCTAGCACTTTGTAACCAGGGAATCCCCAATCAGTATTACTTTTGTACTCTGATAACAATGGAATCTTTAATGTTATCAATTTTCTTACTTTGTTAACCTGGATTTCCTATAATAGAACCTGTACGCTCTGAATTCATAATGCAACATGATTAAAAAGGCATCTTTTTTTGGAAACAGATGCCTGTAACCCATTAAAAATACTCCTGCAATTTATTATTTCATATTTATGAATGAAGCCATCTTTGGAGTAACACTTCACTTCTCAGTCCTGATTGTTTGCTTTATTCTGTTTTTATTTTCGGAGGTTTTTGTGGTAGATCTGTCATTCTGTTAATATCTAATCCATTCAGTCAGAAAATGTTTCAATCATGACCTGAAAATTAAAAGGTGGCATTCTTAATTAAATCAATAAACTAATTGCTGGATAGTAGCAATTCAATTTAGGTGCTTTGATTGTTCTTCCTTAACAAGTGCTTGCAGACACCAAGTGACTTCAGACTAGATTGTATCTGTCAGACTGTAAAACTTTGAACATTTAATTTCCATTAATTGATTTCCTCCGTGTTTCACAAATATGATATCCGATTCTCATATAGGGACTCAGATGGGATGATTTTTATCTGCATAAATGCAAATAAAATAATAATCCAAAGCCCAGCTGATTTGAATTTTCTTCCTATAATATTTAATTATTCATAAACCACTCATGTTCATAAATAGTTTCTAAACCAGATGAACAATAAGAATAAGGGATCCCACTGGTAACAGGTCCCTTTCTGTTTTGGTTCAAGGCTGGAGTCCAATAATACTGTATTAACTGGAATTGTTTGGATGTATTTTTATGAAAACAAACTCCCTACATGATAAATCCACGACCCAAAGACATTAATTGCAATATACAGTAAACCAACAGGATTCCAAGTACTCAGCCATTTAAAAATCAAACCTCCTTTGTGTCAACTTTGCAATATAAACAGGGGGGTGTTTAAAAATCAGACACATATGAAAAAGTTGCTTTCATTTAAAAATATTCTAAACCTGTTTATAAAACCTGAAGACGTCTGTTTACTCCCATAAGTGGGGCAAGATGTTGAGCTGATATAAATCCGAGTAGCTCACTTGAAGACAATCAAGCTACACTGATTTACACCAGCTGAGCATCTGGCCCATAGCTCTGAATGAAAATGTAGCATTCTCGATATCCAGACTGTGGTCACAGATCCGCCAGGAGGTTTTCTTGACTTGGCTGTCATAAAAATAAGTCCCTGTTTTCAGTATCCTAAATATCACCCAACATATGATTTGTTAATCCAACCTTTCCCCTTATACCATCCCGTCCTCCCACCGTGCCACCCTAACCCACCCACCCATTGGCCAGATGAGAAATATGAATAATGTTTGTGATGCTGTGTACTCTGATGATGGCCCTCAGAGGAGTCCAGTGGGGTCCGGAGAAGAAGAAGGCTTTGAAGCTAGAGAACAGCCTGATTTCGGCATTTATAAATGAGAATGCATCATCACAGTACCCACATGTCATCTTGAGATAGACTAGGTGGAATTCACTTAGCGGGATGGCAAAGAAGGGGAGGAGGGATAGCTCGGTGGTTTGAGCATTGGCCTCCTAAACCCAGCGTTGTGAGTTCAATCCTTGAGGGAGCCACTTAGGGACCTGGGGCAAAATCAGTACTTGGTCCTGCTAGTGAAGGCAGGGGGCTGGACTCGATGACCTTTCAAGGTCCCTTCCAGTTCTAGGAGACAGGATATCGCCATTAATTTTTTTTTTTTAATTTTACACTTGGGAAGCAGGATTTACAGGAGTGATGCCCACAATGAGAAAATTGCATTATGCAATTACTACCACATCTTACACGGGATAGAGTGGGACTGGGAAAGGTTCAGAGAAGGACAACAAAAATGATCAAGGGTATGGAACTGCTTCCCTACAAGAGACTAAAAAGATTAGGGTCGATCAGCTCAGAAAAGAGATGAATTTACCTAGTTCTTTTTGAACCCTGTTATAGTCTTGGCCTTCGCAACATCCTCTGGCAAAGAGTTCCACAGGTTGACTGTGCATTGTGTGAAGAAATACTTCCTGTTCTTTGTTTTAAACATACTGCCTATTAAGATTCATGATCACGTACAAGGCAGTAAGGCCTGTGAGATTTTCAGTGGTGATGGTCATACACTATGTGCCAGATTTTCAGAAGTGCTGAGCACGCGGGACTCTGAAGTCAAGGGGAGATGTGGATGGTCTCAGGGCCTTTTGAAATCAGGACCTGTGCATCCTGGAATCAGGAATCTTTTCTTCCCAGTGCCTGCTTGTGAATTCACAGTGTAAGAAATGCTTGGTTTTGGGTTTTTTTCCTCTAGTCGTGCCATCAAGTCCAACAATGGCCTCCTCCACTAGCCTCCCATCCAACTGTAGCAGTTCCTCTGGGATTTTCTCCTTCTCACCAGCCAACATGGTCTCAGCGGTGAAACAGAAGAGTGCGTTTGCCCCTGTCGTGAGACCGCAAACTTCCCCACCTCCCGCCTGCACCAGCACCAATGGGAATAGCCTGCAAGGTAGGTGAGATCAGCACGGGGAGGAAGATCGCTCCTCTTGAAACCGCAAGGTTGCGGCGCTACATTACGCACAGCATTTAATTAGGCGTTGGCAGAGGGGATGGCGCTTGATGGGGCTGTCGTGGTCTCTGGCCTATAGTTTACTCCTGGAAAGAGTAACTGGAATCTATCCTCATCCCCCTGTGCCTAGCAGGTGACTGGGAACACACCCTTTCTTTAACTCTACTAATCCTACTGGATTTAGATGCTGTGGCTTTAAAAGCACCGATCTAGTGTTTTGATAAAAACGAGAACTATTTCCGCTTACTAATACCATCCTTTTTCTTTCTTTCCTCTCTTATTCCCTGTTGTCGTCCATTATCAGACCAGTCTTTTGTGGACTCTAGCAAGTACTCCACTGCAGGGTCTCTCCAGGGGCTGGCCTTCTCCTGAAGTACGTCACTCAATCTTCCCTTCCTTTTTTTTCCTTTGTCATCGTACTCTTATGCAGAAATCCTTCCGACTCCGCAAGAGCTGTAGGGCTTCACGGCACATACACGGCTGCAAAGCGTGGTGCATATGTTTGCCTTTAATAAATACAAGGCGCATTCCTAACTAAAAGCAGCATTTCCCAGTTTACTGCATAACGGGACAAACAGCTCCTTGTGATTAATGGACTGCATGTAAGCCAATTAATCTCCTGAATGATGCAGTGTCCCTTTGAAAGCCTCTTCGGCCATTGGTAATACAGGAGCTTCTTCTTTTCTATGTCCCTAGTTCTCTAATTCAAAAATATACGAATATGGTTATATAAGTACATAATCATGTGTTCATGCACACTGAGGGAACAGGAGATTAAATTACAGTCAGCACTGGGGATGCTGCAGGAAACAGAACTGCCCATTTCATTGTTTGCTGCGGCGTACTGTACAATGTGGTGCCTAACCCTCCCTTATAATTACTGTACGCCACGTTAGCATGCTGAGACATGTACGTTTTCATGCTCACTTAGACCGAGGGGTTTTCATAAGCAGATGCAGCCAACTGTCTCAGACTATGCCAGAGGTGGAAAGGTTTTGTGATGCATGCTGTACTTTAGACCTCAGGTTTGGGCATTTTCCTTTCCATGTGCCTGTGCAACTCCGATAAAGAGTACTGAGCGGAGAATAAACCCTTTAATCACTAAACCCATTTCACGTAGGGCTTGTTTCGGAATGATCTATTCAAAAGATGTGTAATGTCCTAAAGTATCTGCGTGCCATGCCACGGCTTCTGTCAGTCCAGAGGGGAGAGAAGCTTGCCTCGCAATCAGAGCTGAGATGGCATCATTCACAAATAAAATCTATATGCATGTAGAGTGGAAAGAATTCATTCATAAAAACCGGCATCTATCATGACTAAAGATAAGCATTGCATTCAGTGTACTTTAGACTGGTAAATTGGGGGTATAAATCCTTATGCTGAAATAAGTAGTTATAAAGCTAGAACATATGAATTAGTAGCTTTTTTGAGGTGTCAGTCAAACCCCTCATTTAACACGTTAGAAACAAAACCACCAGGTTTTTAATCGACAGCTAAACCTTGGCTCACAGAAAATGTGCTGTTTTTAAAAATCCGTCACTGCCAGCGACCAGCAGATTTGAACAGCATTTATTTGCAACGGCATCAACTAGAACTATTTAGCCCTGTGAATAAAAATTGGAAACCGATAGTTGGCTCACATGGGCTTTTGAGAGTGTTTGTGTTTCTTCTGTCCCTCCCCCCCCCCTTGCTTTGGAGTGGGGAAAGAGAGCGAGCAGCAGGAGGTTTTTAAAAATCATTGTTTTTCACTTCATCACACACGGAATTCCAGATTTCACCTACTGTATTATGAAAGGCAATTATGGAATGAGCGTAGAGCACTGGTCGCAGTTGGGGATTGCTGATTGCCGCCTCTTTATGTCACGTCCAGAAAACACACCGATCTAAGTATTTCCCCTAATTTGTATTTAGCAATTCAGTTTCATAATAGGAATAAGACACCAAGAGAAACGATTCATTTCTTGGGCACCACTGAACTTCTTGGTGAGTTAAAGACACACGGCCTTTAGCCCCGTGCCTTATGACACCACCCGAGGCATGCAATAATCACTCAGAAATGCACTGCCTGTTGTGTCTTATTGCTTAAATAAACAACCATGTATAAGGAGGTTGTCTTATCTCTCTTGGGCTTCTGGTTACACCAGAAAGCAATCAAGCTTTGCTTATGTAGCAGAAGTCACTAGAACTGCAGCCATGCTGATCTGTTGTTCTCTTTGCCGAGCAATTTTGTAAATCTCAAAAGACATGATTGCTGTAATTTGCTAACAGCAGATACAAATGAGCATGGGATGGGCAGAAATAACGCCCATGTGTAGGGGCTGTTCCTCTCTCTCCCTTTGGAGGAGGTCCGATCTCATACCTACAGCATTTCCCTCTGAGCCCTCCTTTTTTCAGAATAGAGGGCATGCTGCAGTTGAGAGAATTTACATGGCCCTGTAGACGTAGCACTTAAGGAACAAAAGTAGCATGATCTAAATGAGGACCTGGCAGAATGGAAATGCCAAGGCTTTTAGGCAGAAAAGATGTCGTTTTCTCTATTTGACTTGTAATTTAATTCAGAATATCAGAGCTCCTCAATAAGAATAATAATAGTGATGCCTTGAAAACCTCCTTACATGATGTACTTTTGTATCATTTCACTTCCACTGGCACCAGGTGCAGCTCTTGCATTAATCTATGGGGAAATGTAACAGTCCGAGAGTGAGGAGTTGTCATGATTTGCGTAAGGCTCAGTTGTGGAGTTCCTACAAGTCCCCACTATGGGGCTGCACGTAGTGGGACTGCCCCAGGAGAAGAGCAGACTCAGAGAGAGGTAATTTTGTCTCTGGGTTCCTCCCTTGCTCCTGGGGACGCAGTAACCTGCATTAGACCTTCACCTGGCACAGATTACTTACCCTTCAGCCGCAGCTCAGCTGTGCTGGCTAGAGTTTGGGGGGTGGACAGAGTCAAGACACCACCCACTCCCTCCTCTTCCCCTCAACTTCACCCCACCCACATAGGAAGAGGAGTAGTGGCTTCCACTGAGGCTGCTCTCACCCCTGTACTTAGCGGAGCCAAGAAGGCCTTACAGCCCCCACCCCCTCCTCCCAATTCCCACCAACATGCTCTTGTTTCAGGACTTTCATCCATAGATCCCGAAGTGCTTCACAAAGGTAGCAAATATCATTGTCCCCATTTATACAGATGGGGAAACTGACTTGCCCAAAGTCACTAACCCGTAGAACACAGGTCTTCTAAGTCCCAGTCCAGTGGCCCACACTAATCCCCCGCATGTGCACATAGAGTGAATCACAATCTCGCCCTTAACCGGGGCCCTGTTATCCCCTACCTGGGTGGGAGGGGACTGGAATTCCCTAGAGTTTCCGTTTCCTCAGACCCAACAACAAATGTCAGAGAATCCACAAGAGGCTTCCTGGTGGAGATGGCTGCTGGATAGATCCTTCATCTCCCTCTCCTGCCCGCTGGCAGCATGGTCTTGCCATGGGTGGTCCCTGTGCCAGAAGGAGGGGAAGATGGGACCTTGTCTGATGAGGCCTAAGAATACTTTATAGCATCTTTACCATCCGTCTTTATAGCATCTTTACCATCCATGAGTTTTAGGCCCAACTCATCCCCATATAGAGGGCTGGAAGCTCCATGAAGTTCCCCATACCAAGTTGTGAATATGTTGTTCCAGGGGCGGGGCAGGTTTTCCCCAGCCCCACAGAAGGAATGATGTTGGGTAGTTCAACCCCCAAACCCACAGATCCACATAGATACTGTATATCTCAGCTCCACCAATTTTAACTTTACTATGATTGCCCCCCACAGGGCTGGTGGGAGGAGAATGCAGGTCTTCCTGCCCTAAGCATGCCCCTCCCTGAGTACGGAGCTTCAGTTCTATGGAGGGGCTTCTTGGGGGGGGACAGATGTTAGTCACATTGCTTAATGAACAACTGGAAGGTGCTCGGAGACTACTGTGCTGAGCACGGTATAAGAACCTGCATAGAATAGAAAGGGGCCCTTCTTCCTCACTGGGGCCTTTGGACATGACCAGAACAGAGAACAATCCTGGCCTTAGTCTCTGACTCTATTCCCCGACTTCGCCTCTCTCTGGGGTCAAACTGCAGAGCGAACTTGTTGTTATTTCTTTAGCATTGTCCCTGGTTTTATGAACTTTGGGTGAAACTACAGCAGCTTGTTTGGGGAGCCCTAAAGATGACGTTCTTTAAAACTGCCCCAGATATAACCAGGCTCCTTACCAGAATGCCTGGTGCAATCATCCTTTGCAAAAACCTTGCTGGGTGAGACGCTCCAAGAACAGAAATGCAGCTGGACAATTGGAACATGTCACCTCTTCGGATGTCATACAGCAACCGTGGATGTGTTTTGAATTCTCCCCTTCTCTCGTTTTCTTTAATTTAATCAGTGCAGTTTACTTGAGCTGTTTTCCCCGCACTGATTAGACTTGTAATTCTTGCACATATGGTGGTGTTTGTGGAGAAAACATTTCCCTCCCCACCCGCCTCACACCCAAATCTGCAAGTCTTTCACTTTGGCTTGGTTCTTATCAAGTGATTGCAGCTGTAATTAAAGCACAATGAATTAGAACCTGTCACAGGACCGAGTTCTTCCCTAAGAAATCATTTGCCCAGATGTCCGAGATGGCAACTCTGGTGTTTAAATCATGCACCCATGAAGTGCAACCAGCCTGAAGTCTAGTATGCATTTTATATCCTCTTGCAAATAACCATACAACTACTATTTCAAAGATGCAATCCTGTTATAACATTCACAAAGAACCTATGCGACTACCCTTGTAATTATGTTTACTTTTAGTTAGCTCAAAAGCTTGTCTCTCTCACCAACAGAAGTTGGTCTATTAAAAGATATTACCTCACCCACCTTGACTCTCCAATATCCTGGGACCAACACGGCTACCACACTGCACACTTGCAGTATACCATTCAGCCACTAGATGTGCCCTTGTTCTGTACAGGTTGTAGTGGAGTGTGGTCCCTGGTAAACAAAGAGAGACAAAGGTGGAGGTGAAATGGTGAGGAAGTCTATTGTTTTTCTGTAGCTGTTTTCTGTAAAACAGTTTAAAAGAGACTGTGATTCTATATCTCATGATGCACCATTCCAGTTGAAGGGAGTTTGCAATGGGAGCCCTGATAGGGAAAAAAGAAGGAAATTATATTGGGAAGAATAGTGCAGTAAAATCATCAATCCACCTTAAACAAACAAAAGAGACGAAAATCTAAATTAAAACTAAAATTCTACTCTTAATTCATCCCAGTCGTGAAAAGGCACCTAAAGATTTGGTGAGCCCATAAGATGCCATGATGCTGAGCCCCCACAAAAAACAACAACAACACTGGGTTAAGGATTGATTGCAGCTTTAACTTGGAACTTTCTTCTGTAGGGGGTTTAAGTTGCTCTCAGGACCACTGGCTACACATGCACAACTCCCAGTAATGTCAATATCCAACAAGTTTTTAAATAGGTAAAATGTTAAATGAATCAGTGTGTGCCACAGTCTGAGAGAATCAGGGAGAGGAGTATAGGTGAGCACCGTGTCCACCCTGGGTCAGCTAGTGGTTGCCAACCCATCAGTTCTGCAGAGCTGCGACAACTGGAGGAAATCCATCTTCTCAGCTGGCTCCCGTTAGTTAAGTGATAGGGTCTAAAGCTTTGATTTCCCATAGGCTTAACTGCTGTTCTAATTTGCAAGGATCCCAGTCAGCCTTTGGAGCAGATGTTTCAATCCTGTAGCATCATTCTCAGCATTACTTGGGTCTGTATCGGCTCATACTGGCCTACTCCTAAACTCTCCCACAAAACAGCAACATGTATCCTCAACCTAGCCCAGAAACACTGAGTGATAGGTTTGACCATCCACTCTTCAGGGGTTTGAATACCGAAATGAGCTTGTCTGGGAAAGCTGGCTAAGAAAAGGATCCAGTGTTAGTGTACATAAGGCAACAGACTGGCTTTTGTATACACTGCGGGCATGTGGGATGATAGCTGTATGCCCACACAGGGCACGAATGTCTGTTCTTCTTAAGAAATTAACAGAATTTATGAAAATTCTTGCAGCTTTGCCAGCAGCAACCAAATTCTGCATCTAAGAGCTGAAAAGGGGTTGCGTCTGAGCTCAGATACTGTACTAAATTTACGCTAGAAAAATGTCATTGTTGCCAGCAGTTAGACCTGATTTATACCAGTGTCAGTGAGATCAGAATCAGACCTTCTGTATTTAATGCATATATTGTTATTTCTATTGTTTGATACTTGTGTATGAATTCAGCTCCCAGTATAGATAGTATCTGACTGGTAAATGTAGTGAGGGTTTTGGAATTGAAGGTGTGATGCAAAGGAGTCACTTTTCTTTTTCTTTTTTCCCTTCCTCTCCCCTCCTTTGAACAGCTATATCTGGCATGATTGTTCCTCCCATGTGAAAGGATTGCCTTGAAGAATTTTATTGAAGAGGTTGAATTCTGCTTCAGAGAGAAATCTGATACAAGTCCCAGAGTGGAACTTTTTACTCAGGCCTTTTTAAAAAAATAAAATACAATAAAATAAAGAGGAATCTTACAATAACTGCGGATTTTTAAACAAAACAAAAATCACTATCCTTGCAAATACCGAAATTAACAAAAAATCTGCAATTGCAAGGTGTTGATTTGAGTTGTCCATCCCAAGTACTTGGGAGATATATTTATTCTGTGTTGATAAAGAAAATCCACTTTTTTCTTGTTTTTTGTTTTTTGTTTGTTTTAATTTTTAAAGCTTGATTTAACTCAACAGCCATTTGTCTTTTATAAATCATACAGTTCTGCAAGGGACACTAGAGATGAAACTTCATATTTTTAATTTATGACCCTTTTCTAAAGCTGTGTAAAGGGAAATGAAGTGGTAACATTTACAAACAAGTCAGTAAGGGACAGAATAGAAGTGCCAGTTAGTTTTTTTTAGAAGAATAATGGCCATTTAATTAAGAGTCGGCTCATATGTGTTGTTTATCCAGGGATGGTTTGCTAATCCGATACATTTTTCATTCTCTAATTAAATAGATATCACTCACTAAGCATTTGTTCTTTTAAAACAGGGAGAGAATTTGTAACCTCTGTTTTTAATATCAGACTAAATAATTGTGTAAATAATGCGATGAGAAAAGTTGGTGAAAGTGTAGCTAAGGACATGAATAACGTAAGCTGACGTCTTTAACTCTGAAACCCAGTGCCTCTGGATATAATGCTAAAACTGCATAATTAGACTAGCATGGCTCTCTGTTTAGCTTATATCAGAATCTTTCCAAATGAGTGGCCTCCCTTGAGTTTAGCATAACCTGAGCTGTGCATACAAATCTCCTTTGGATTGTGTGTCGCTGTCTAAAGACACGGACTCAAGCCATTATTACATGTTGGGTGTAATCATAAATTTTCCTCCTCACTTTAATCTATTTGTTTCTATGGGGCAGAACCAGAATTGACTCGTCTGCAGTTCTGCATTCTCAATGATCTAGAAGCACACTCGTTTTTTGTCAGCCTCCCGCTAGGATTGTTGCTGTATCAGCCGACCCTCTCAGTTTGTAGCATAATATATTAAGCAACAGGTAACTGTTTTTGAATAGTAAGTGGAAACATGAATTTGAATTTGCAGGTGGAAGGGAGGGGGAAGGGTCATGAGGAAGGTTTCAAATCAAAACCATAGGTTCTGTTTTACAGGAATTTTGCTATCATTATCTGGGAAGTGTTCTTAAAACTATTAGTCAAAGAGGCAGCAAAGCTCTGAAGATGCATTATCTGATATTTTTTCTTTGCTGTTGTGTTTTGTATGTAGTTATAAATACTGTAGATTTTTTGTGATTTTTTGCCAAAGTTGTTGTTCTATTTATACATTTTAATGTCTTAAGACAGATTTTCAATGTCACAAAAAATTACTGCATATTTTGCAAAAAGAGCTCACTACCTTTAGCTTGCACATACTTGCAAAATTAATTAAAGGGAAAAAAAAGCTTTTTTGTTTTGTTTGGGGGGGGTTTATTTGTTTGTTTTAAAGGGGATTTTGTAAAATATCCATATAAATAATGTATTTATCTTTGGAATTTGTACATTGCTTTTCCCCTCCATCCCCAGTTTATTTTATTGTGTATGTTTGCTATGTGAAAAGTGCTGATTTGTTTGGTCACTCACCGTTGTATTAGCTGTTTAAATGTGATTTTAAAACATTTCATTTATAGGGTTTTTTTAAGATTGTTTTAAACCATGCTTCCATTTTTTATTTCCACCTAAAAGCCATTGTCTATTTTTGTATTATTTGTAAGTTAAGAAGTTTTTTCCAATATATGGCAAAAAGTAGCATATTATTCTTGTAGCATTTAGTTATGTAGATTTTAAAAAATATCCTTTGCTTTTGAGGCTTAACAAAAAATAATGCTGTTTTACTCTATTAATATGCATGGGATCTCTCCTCTTTGGAGTGACGCATTTTTGTGCATTAAATATGGGGAGAAACTTCATAGAACTCAATGAATATACTTTCTTTCTTAAGTCTGCTTGTATATTTCTCTGTCTTTCACATAAATATAAACCAGCAGATTGGATGCCTTAACAATGCAAATCATATTCATTTCACTTGTACATTGTACTGTGCACCAGAACTGTCAATCATCACTAACATTCTAAGAAAAAAAAGGAATTGAAAAGCACAAAAGAACTGTTTTTGTTACCTTAAGACAATGTAACTTTTTTCTAGTAGAGCAAGAAATCATTTCCAATGATGCTGCAACTGTGCATGCTTCCTGTATGAATTTTGCAATGGTTTTCACTAGAAAGTCACAGTGTGATCTTTTTGGGGGGGAAAGGCAAATAAAAGAAAAAAAACTGGAAAATGTGAGAGACATCAATGTATTGCTTCTCTGTACTCGAAACGATTATTCCAATTCACATAGTAAGCAACAGCATGGCAATGTAATCAAATTTAAAGCCATATTTTGTCCAGTGACACCCTTGATTGGTCTTGTAGAACGCCATTCTAAGTCGTAGCCATTTAGACAGCCATGTTAACCATGTACATTCGTAGCCCTTTACTTCAAAGTCCAAAGATCCATGAACAACGTGTTTTGTTGCAGCTATTTATAGTGATCGGATAAAAGGAAATTTATCAAAATCTCCCTGCAAAAGACCCTTGTCTCTTACTAAGTAAAAGATGCCACTCCTTACAGAATATGGCTTTAAGTGGAAACGTTCAGATTTCAGTTTCAAAAGGTGAAGCTACACAATAACTGGATTGCATAAAGTATGCCTATTTCCTCACAGTTGTACTAGAATGCAGCTAAAATGAAGTCATCTCTGAAACTACTAACCTTTCACCTTCTTATCTAAATCTTTTTGAATAGACACACACACTGTACAGTTCTATTGTTAGAGAAACTAACTACTGTAGAGATTGTTATAATTTTTTTGCAGAAATTCAAGCTGTAAAAACTTTTCAACTTTCACAATATTTAATTAAAGTTACTTCCTGTCTGTGATTAGAGCCCCGGGTTGTGACTTTATTTATCTGCTTCTACTGCTCGACAGACCAGGATAACTATAAGGTGGAAGCCGGAAGCTCCTGAACTGCCCTTCTCAAAACACAGAGCAGCAAAAAGTGGCAGAATAGCACATGGAAATCTACTCCTCTCGTGCTGCATTAAAACTCCTCTTCTACTGATTTCAGTGAACTTTTGCTTATCTTATAATGAAGCATTTATTGTTCTCATCACAGTATTACAATAAGGCTTCAAGGACAGATCATTGTGCAATAACATAGCTAGAATCAGTCCTTGCTCTGAAGAGCTTGCTGGCTCAATACATAAGGCTGATGGAGGGTGGGAGAAAGGAAGTATCCCCATATTACGGCCGAGGGTCTGAGAGATTAAAGGCTTGATCCTGTGATCACTGAAGTCCACGGCATAACTCCCATGGACTTCAGTGGTGCAGAATCAGACCATAAGTAACTTACCCAACATCCCACTGGAAATCTGTGGCACAGGCAAAAACTGAACCCAAGTGTCCTGAGTGGCTGTCCATTGCCTCACGCACAAGAACACCCTTCCTTTCCAGAGTCAAGTTACGGGCTTCTGTAAGGAGATTCCACTTTGCCAGTCTTCATATTAAGCCTCTGTCACCTACCAGACAGGCGTGATGTGCTTCATGCCAAAGAGTGTCGCCTCCCCTTCCTCCTCTGCTCTACCAACGCAGAGGAAAGAGAAGTGGTTAGTAGCCCAGGGGTTGAAGATGTTGCTGCAATGGCCCCCAAAACTCTTCTTTTAGACACAACAAATCCTGCATCTTGGCCGGGGGTTACACTAAATGACCCTTGCGGTCCCTTCTAAGCCTGTGGTTCTCTGATTCAAATGGGAGTGAAGAATTATAGCCGTTTGAGGGCTCTGCTTACAGACACAAAGCTGCTGATGCCCACCCTGACACCACCCTCGGAGCGAAGGGGATATTTTCCCAGGGACGTCACCTCTTCTTTTAGTTTTGTGCACAAACAAAACAGCACCATCGCTCTCCCTGGGCTGGAATCCAACCTTCCCTAGCACCTGTTCCTGTACTGCCCTCGAGTGGCTGCAGTACCAAAAGGATAAAGGTCGTACTGTATAACTGGATACAAAACCAACCCCCCTCTGCTAAAAGAATATTAAAGATGCAAAGCCAAGCACTCTAGTTAGGAGAGGCCAGAATTAAAAGCTCTCGTGCAACCTTAATTTGTCGTCCTGTGTAGATCCGTGGTGCTAGACGCTTGCTCACCATAACCTAGGAAGTCTGCGGCAGAGCCAGGGACAGAATCCCTCGGTTCCAGCCCCAGCAGCTGAAGTTTGGCAAAGTTGTAAACAACTGAAAGCAGAAGCGTATGGAAGAGTTGACCTTTAAAGAGAAAGTTGTTCTTAAGTTTAACTCTAGTCTAGCAGAACCAATGCTCTGCTATAATAGTAGAAAGTGTCTGCAACTCTCACTCTAGTCACTACTAGCTCTGCCTAGACTACCTGCTAGACGTTTACCATTAGCTCATAGCCTATGTACTGTTTTGCTGGCCAAGATGGTGTTGCTTGCCAGCTTTTTAAAGGCACTAAGCCCAGGCAGATCTCACTGCTGTATGATTGCTCAGCACCTCTGAAAAGCAAGCCCCGGATGTATGTGGCCAATGATTTGTTACAGTGCGTACATTCCACCAGCAGTGTTACACAGCCAGTCTGCAGGCAGGAAAGCCAGGACCCAATGTGTTCAATGGACAGTTATTTTTAGCCAGTTCTGAAGACAGGTAGCGTGAGCCCACATAAACGGCAGGGATCCAAATTCTAATTAAGCCTGGCTAAGAATCTGCGCTCTCCAGACAAACTCAGAGATACACCCTGAACTCTGACCTTAGCGAGGAGATGATACGTTGTCTAGACATCCACCTGTAATGGTCAAATCTAAAAAGTGGTGTTTGTACTAAATAAAAAAACGTGTGAGGGCTGAGTTTGGCCTGTGCATTTGGACGTGGGTGGGGGTGCGTTGGGTATATGTTGGCCTGGAAAGGGAGTTTATGGAGTGAGGACAGTTGGGTATTTTGGTGTTCGGGAGGTCAGGTGTGTGAAAGGAGGGGGGGATGGTAATGCTGTGTAAACGGGTCATTTCCTTGCTTTTCAGAGGTTGCACTTTAATTTCACAAAGCTTTTCATATGGGAATTTCCCCTAGCTTTTTACAAGCTCAGTAAAATGAGGGGTCGCCATCCTGCACAACAGGCTTCTCACATAGTCTTGTGATCCCCTTCCCTAGTTCTGTGCTTCTGCTCATCCGCTGTAGCCCACGTCTCCATCCCCAGATTCCTGCTACATCCTCACTCCTATGCCCCCTCTCCTCGCTCTGCTTAGCATCCCATTCCATGCAATCTCCTTTCACCTCATCGTTGGCCCTCAAGTCAGCTGGGCCTGCTGCAGCGTTGCCCCTTGGCCCTTGTCCGCTATTCGTCTTGTAAGCGTTTCTCTATGTGATGTGCAATGGGGTAGGGGATTTGGGGTAGGGAGAGAGGACAGCCAGCATGGCCCATTGGTCTGGGGATGCAGGCTGCAGAATGGGATTCTGTAGCCCCACTGAGCTAGGCAGTGGGGTTGGGGATGGGTTTGCTACAGAGAGACTAGGAACTAACCTCTGCCACCTCTCTGCCTGTTCTAAAACGCTTCCTTTGAAAGTGCCCTGAGGTAACTTGCTTGGCAACGAACCTGGGTTTGCTCCCACCTGTGTCAATACTAATCTAGCCAGGACGCAAATGATTGTGGTTTATCCTAGGCCTCTAGCCCAAGTGCAGGGACGGCAATTCTACCTGGCTTTTCTGGGTTTGCCTCAACGAGCAAAGGTGGGTGGGGTCAGCGACACTAACTTCAACCTTTTCCCTTGTGGAGACACAGGCTAAGACCTTTTTAACTTTCATTTAGCTGGTCAGGGTGCAAGCTGGGGCTGTGTTAGCTAACTTTAACCACTCGTGCTAGTCTAGACCAACCCTGGATGGGGTATGCAAGCGGTGGGGGGATTCCTGGCACCCTCTCCCGCCACAGACACAAAGCATACCTGCATCAGGGCCAGGCAGCCTCTGGCCTTATCCGACGGCCTGATTCTGCCACCCTATGTAATACCTTACTCATGCGAGTGTTTCCATGGGGCTTGTAATGACAAACACTGGCGCCAGGTGACACTGTCCCCTGCCCTGTGACAGGTATCAACTGAGCTGATGTTGCCCTTACTCATCTGAGTGAGGCCAGGAAATAAAGACTCGGAGCATCACTCGTCTGACCAGTAGGGAGGTAGTGTGATCGCTGTGTGTGGCACTGGTCAGGCTGCTACTGGAATACTGTGTCCAGCTGTGGCATCGGCACTCTGAAAAAGGATATTGACAACGTACTGGAAAGGATTCAGCTAAGAGCCACAAGAATGCCTTGGGGGGCTGGACAATCCGCGTTACAGCGAGCGACCTAAGCTCAATCTATTTAGAACAAGTTAAGACGCAATTTGATAAGGGTCTATAAGGGCTGACATGGAGCGTTGTTTGAGACATTTTAAGCTAGCAGACAGTGGCAAAACAAGAGCCAATAGCTCGAAGTCGAAGTTAGAAAAATTCCTGTTGGAAATAAGATGCCATTTTTTAACAGGGAGGGTAATTAACCGTTGGGATTGCCTTCTCCGGGGAAGTAGTTGTCATCCCAACTTGGAGTCCGAGTAGTGTGATGGGCTCTCTTTTTGAAACATGCTCTAATTCAACCACAAGCCCCTGGGCTCAGTAGCGTTCCCTTACGCAATAGGGTAGCACAGTGCCCCCTACTGCCGGGGTCACTGCATGAACGTCTATGACGCGGTCAGTGCAGCAAGACCGAGAAGATGATCCTAGCAGTTGCTTCTGGCCTTATAAATCTATGGACGGTTGGAATTAACGGCTCCCTTCATCTCAATAGCCTGTTGACACTGAAGTCTAATGATGGGCATGTCACCATTGTTGACTTTTCCCCAGCTGCTGTGCTTCTCCGCTGGCGGCAGTGAGGGGCAATGGGAAAGTTCAGACTGCTGTAAGGGACAGAGTTCTGTGGTGCCCTCTGGCCCAGCCAGAGGAGCTCCATGCCCTACCCTACCTGGGAGAGAACTGGAGTGTGGGGGAAGAAACACCCGATGTGGAGGGGAGGGATACATGAGCCACTTTTGGGCTTCCCCATATGCTTCCCTGGACAAGGAGGGGAGCAAAAGACTTTGTCACCCGCCATTTTCACTTTCTGGCTACTAATGACCGTTCACGTAGCCAGAATCTGCCACGTGTCTTCCTCTCCCGGCTGGCGGCTTCCCTGCGTCGTGCAACACAAGCAGGCGGCCAGGAGGGGGCAGCACGGAGAGAAGCAGAGATAGTTCTGGGCTAGGCACGGGAAAACCATGTAGTGAGTGACTGTCCCTGCCCCTAAGAGCTTGCAGTCTAACTAGAGAAGGCAAAGAGGTATTGGTATCCCTATTTTAGAGGCAGGGAAGTCAGGCACAAAAAGTGGGAGCACGTGCCCCACTTGACAGCAGTCAAAAAAGCGAACAGAATGTTGGGAATCATCAAGAAAGGGAGAGATAATAAGACAGAAAATATCATATTGCCTCTATATAAATCCATGGTACGCCCACATCTTGAATACTGCGTGCAGATGTGATCACCCCCATCTCAAAAAAGATATATTGGAATTGAAAAAGGTTCAGAAAAGGGCAACAAAAATGATTAGGGGTCTGGAATGGCTTCTGTATGAGGAGAGATTAATAAGACTGGGACTTTTCAGCTTGGAAAAGAGGCGACTAAGGGGGGATATGATAGAGGTCTATAAAATCGTGAGTGGTATAGAGAAAGTAAATAAGGAAGTGTTATTTACTCCTTCTCATAATACAAGAACAAGGGGCCACCAAATGAAATTAATAGGTAGCAGGTTTAAAACAAACACAAGAAAGTATTTTTTCACGCAACGCACTGTCAACCTCTGGAACTCCTTGCCAGAGGGTGTTGTGAAGGCCAGTACTATAACAGGGTTCAAAAGGGAGCGAGATAGATTCATGGAAGATAGGTCCATCAATGGGTATTAGCCAGGATGGGCAGGAATGGTGTCCCAAGCCTCTGTTTGCCAGAAGCTGGGAATGGGCGACGGGCTGGATCACTTGATGATAACCTGTCTGTTCATTCCCTTTGGGGCACCTGCCATTGGCCACCGTCAGAGGGCAGGATACTGGGTTTGATGGACCTTTGGTCTGACCCTGTCTGGCCGTTCTTATGCCCAACATCACACAGGGGACCGGGGCAGAAGGGGGCATTAAACCCACAGAGTCCCAATCCAGTGTTTTAACAACACGCTCAACCTTCCTCTTTTCTGCTACGCCCATCAAATGAGCCCCTGCAGCCTAACTCTCTGGCCCCTTTGCAGGTCTCCTGGAAGATGGTGTTAGGGAAGACGCATTTGCATGGGCTATACTGGTGCAGGGAAGCCACTGCCCAGGAGCTGAGTTGCACGAATGGGCCACAGGGAGGTTTCGGGATGCCAGTAAGGGAGCATGGGTATCAACTTGTAGAAATCCCCTGACCCCAACTTGCCACTCTGGGACTTTGGCTGACCCCAGCCTTCCCCTCTGCCCCCTCCTGAGCATGCTGGCTTGGTGGGCTGCCCTCAGGCGGGAGGGGAAGCCATACTTCACACTCCCCCGCCCCGCCCGTATTTCACAGTGACTTGCTCCCTGTGTCAGCCAGGCTCATGTGGCGCCCTCCCCGCCGGTTAACACTGCACTGCTACCGTTGCCTTTGCTTTCCCTTCAACCTCTGCTGCATCATCAGCTTCTCCAGGGGGTTCCATATTTATATTCGGGGGAAAATGCAGTTGCCAGGATTGGAAATATTTTGTTACCTTTTTTTACTTAAGTACAAGGCATTTTTATCTGTGCTCTCTGGAGACGTATGCTACAGTGGGACTGATTTTATCCACTTACTCAATGCACTTTAGTTCAATAATGATTACAGAACTTCTACATAATATATTAGGCAGAGCTGATTTCCCAAGGTTTGTAGCCCTCAATCTCCCCAAGCATTTAAAACGAGTCTTTTTTGATAGGTGTGCTATGAATGATACGCTCTGCCACAGTCAGGATTTAACAATCATAGCAGCAATGGGCCAGGCCTGAAAGTCGTGGCAGTCTACCCCAATGGGTGCCGCTGAGCTGACCTCACACAAAGGCCGGGTTCAGGTTTGTGCCAGGGGTTAGTTTACCACTAGCACCACAAGGTGGGGGCGGTAATAGCTTGCGTTGGCCCAACCGCTGTTGGGGAAGGAGCCAAGCGTTGGAGCTTACACAGCGTTTTCCTATGGGTTCATTTCAGCGCTGGTCAGTCTCAGCCCCAGCACTGGCCAGTGACCCCACACCTGGGACCGAATTGCCAGGAGCCCGGGGCACTGCACAAGCTGGGCTAGGTTTCTGAGAGCCCAGCATCCAGGAGCACCTATGGCTGCACCCCTTCCCCTCCCCCAAAGGGTCCCAGAGCCCAGGTTGCAGCCTGAGACTGAATGTTTACACCACAATTAAACCACTGCACTGGCCCTAGGCGCTGACTCCAGGGGTGCTCCGGGGTGCACGAGGCCTACTCAGAGGCAGCTTGTGAGGCTTGTGTTTGGGGAGGCTGAGCGGGAGCACCGGAAGCTCCCTAGAAGTGTGTGGGGAGCACCGGTGCCTGGACCGTGGCCCCGTCCCCCCCGCTCCGCCCCACAGCCCCGCCCCTCCTCGGCTTCCCCCCCCACCCGAGGTTGCATGTGCACCACTCTCACGCCACTTGGAAGCCCTGTTCCTGCTCCCCCTCTTACCGCCCCTGCTCTGCCTCTTCCACTGAGTACCCCTCCCCCGAGGGACTCCCCTACCCCGTCCCTCCGTGCGCTGCTCGCGCCTCTCTGCCCCTTCTCCCAAGGCTCATCCCTCACTCAGATACCAGTGATAGCCACATAGTCAATACCGAGACTATGAAAGAAGCGTATAAATACGCTGAACATGGCCGCCCCAAAACTGGCAGAGACCCCCACACCCCTGCTTCAAAAGTACCTACTGGTAAAAACAAGCGTCAGTGCCGGTGGCTCTAGCCCAAGCCCTGTGAGCCCCAGGCAGTGGGCATGGGCCGGCCAGGGGGTTTGCATCGCCATGTAGCCATACGCTTATTTAGGTGTCTAAAAATGAGCAGCGCTCTTTGGCAAAGTCTGTCCCCCCCGTCCTCCAGTGGGTATTTCATGGCCCTGAACAGTGGCGGATTAGCCACTGGGCCTATGGGCCCGTGCCCAGGGGCAGTGGTCAACTGAGGGCCCCCCGCGCCTCCCTGACGGTGTCCCCAGCAGAAGGTGGGGAGGGGGCAGGGGAAGTCCCCAGCGCTCCAACCCATCCCCAGCAGAAGCGCAGGGGGTGGCGGGGGAAGTCCGAGCACTGGGACCCCCCCACTGCGGCCCCGGGAGGCAGCCTCACAGCTTGTGGGGGGGGGGCGCTCACTCCCCACTGCGGCCTCAGGCTGTGACAGGGGGACAGGGCGTCTCCAGTCTTGGGGCCACAGTGTGTGCGGGGGGAGGACATAAAGTAGCAAACAGGTGCAGTGGGGGGGGTGGAATGGGGGGACCCTGGCTGGACCCCCAGGGAAGGAGCAGAAAGGGGTGGAACTTTGGGCGGGGGCTGCAGGCAGACGGGGCAGAATGGGGGCGGGCCAGCAGGTGGAAGTGGCCGGGGGGGCACTTGCTTTGTCCCAGGGCCCCAGGAAACCTTAATCTGCCTCTGGCCCTGAAGTGTTGCACCAAATTGCCCCAAACGTTGAGAGGATCAAGGCCAAATCGCCAGCTTGCCAGCCCCTATTAGCCTCGCTGTCCAAGTAACACTTGAGGGCTCTACAAATCTAACCACGCTGCCCTTGCTGAGATGCAGGACACCCCACCAGCATCAGTGACTCAGGCACAAACTCACCCCCCTCCCCTGCAAGCCTTATGATTGGCCCAGTGGCTTTAACCCCAAAGCAGCAGGGACCCACCTCTTCAAAAGTGGCCAGTGGAGGGTGGGCGAGGGTAGTCGAGACTTGTCCCCCAGTGGCAGGAAAGCAGACATTGAAGGCTTGGGGGGACTGAGAAGAGGAAAGGGGGCGGGAGGCAGCGTGTGATAGAGCCAAGGAGGTGCTGGGAGGATGGCAGAGACAGTAGCGAAAGGGCGGGAGGGGGATGGTGCGAGAACATGTGGCAGCTCTCTCCCCACACAGGCTAGGAAGTGGGACGTGGATTCCCCCCAAAAGCAGCCAGGAGAGAGACGGTCATGTGGCTGTTGCAATGTTGCCAACTCATGTGAAGTGGTGGTTTTCTTAAAGTCCCAGCTCCTGGAGTCTTGTGAATCAAGAGAATCTCAGCTTCCATTTAAATAAATAAGTTTCTAGCCATCAGGGTTCCAAAGAACAGCTTGAAAATAGCTCAAAAAAACCTCCAGAAGGCACAAGCGCCCAACATGTATTCATTTAAAAAAGACATCACATGATTTGGGGGAGGGAGGGGGGACAGGCCCTGACTGTTGAACACTGGGCTTGGCAAAGCTGGCATTTGAGATTGAATTTGAAGCCTGAAATGATCAAATAGACATTGTGGGTGGCTTCCCGAAAAGGCTCACAGACTAATGCCACTTAGCCTTATTTCTTTCTTTGCTGGGGGAAGGCAGGTGGGAATTGAGGTCTCCAACTGAGTGGTTGGGAGCAGCAGTACGGCATATATGATTCAAGGCCTTCAGGCCATGTGTGCTGCACTCCTGTAGCCCACCCGTCGCTAACCCAACCGCCAGCCACCAGTTAGACATCCCCATGTGTTGCTGCTGCTGTCACATGTAACCCACTGGTCAGGCAATGTGTGTTACGTACTGCCCCCGCTGTGCCCAAGTTACACAAGGTGTGAGTCCGTTCCCGTTCACAGCCACAGAGCCTGGAGCCTTAGCTCAAGCTGTAGAGAGTCATGGATTACCTTGGTCCTGGCCTCAGTGGTACCTTGTGGCAATGAGTTCCACAGGCTAATTGGATTTATTTGTTATCCATAAAGTGTTATGATTTAGGGTAAGGAATTAAGACAGCTGTTCCCTATACTGGGCAAATTTTGAGGACACTGGAGGGGGTGCAGATAAACAGGGGATGGCACAGCCTTTTACAAAAGTCATAAGTGTCTGGAAGATCTGTATGGCAAGAAGAAATGCAGCTGAGTCGTCTTGCAATAACCTGATTAAAAAGGTCCTTTGGAAAAACCTCTTATCGCCATGAAAATCTTTACACTATGGTGCTTGTTTGCCTGATTAACTTTATAATTACTTAATGCAGGGAACTAGCAGCGCAGTAACATTAGTTACGTGCAAAGGGCTGTTTTGACAATTTGAATGCAAATCGCAAGCTGTAAAAAACAAAGACTCATGAAACAACAAAAACCAATGGAACACTAGGAAAGGTATTAGAAAAATACCATGTAATGCCTCTTCCTGGAGCGCAGTCGCTGAGTTCCCACAATTCCGTCACTGGCTCCCAAAGCCTTTGGAATAATTAAGACATCATTTATAAATATTGCCTTGATCCCCGACTTGCAGGTAAACTAAGGGTCCAGCAGGCTGGGGAATATGGTGGTGAGGAAGAGCTCCCTTGCTACAGGTGCCTTGGCAAGACTGCAATGATTTTTATATCAAACTGCTCAGGTGGGTGGGTGTCAGTATGTAGCGCCGTGTTCCGCTTTACAATCACTGTTATGCCCGCTACGTTTTAAACACTACAGATCAGCTATACCAACACTTGATATTTATTTTATTTCAACTATCACTCTTATTTGTCAGGTGTATTTTTATGCACAGCAGGTGTACCCTAATGGTGTTAAGGACTAAACAGAAAATTGATGGGCTTAGACACCCATTAGCTAATGGATTACTAAGCAAAAGGGACTCCGTTTAACCCCAGTGCACTTAGCCCACAGTTGGGAGGAATGTTAAAGACTATAAGCTAACACTCCATCTTCACTTCATGGACCCAGGGGAAGAGAGCTCAAACTTGAATGCAGCTCTTTTGATAGACAGGTGAGTGAACATGGCTATCATTATGTAATCACACAGCTTTGGGACTATTTATCATCTACACAACATGCCCCATGAACACCTAAACGTGCTTGACCTGCTTTGCTGTGAGGCTGTCACTGCAACTTGACAGGTGTATGGAAGGGGTTAAGCGGAATAAGATGATAGCAAAGAGAGCAAATGCCCACATTCCACCTACATAGAGAGTATAGTGAGTCTACAGCCATGAGGACTGATCCATGAGCGTCTATTATCCAGAATACTGTACACCTTTGTACATTAACAACATGCCATGTTTTACTAAGATCTTGTTCCAACACAGTCTTTAATCAGTTGTTCAGATAGATGTGGCTCATTAGCACTGGAGCAATACAATCACTTTTTCCCCTCTAAATCCCATGATTTTATTGGCCTATTAACAGTTTGATTTGTTGTCAGTGGGAACAGGGAAGGATTCCAAATCAGCTATCATATTATCCTACAGGTAGCCAGCAGAATGAATAACTGAGACAATAAAAGCCAAGCAAGATGCACAAAGGTTATGTGTTCTAAATTCTTTAGCCTTTTCCATCATATTTTATGTTTCCTTTCAAATACGAATACACAGCTCTGTACAGTCTGAGCCAGAGTTTGAAACGAGATTGTCATAAAAGAAACAGAATATAAAAGGTCATCTTTGCAATTCAGGATTTGCCTTCCTACATGGAAACAAGTCACATTGGCTCTCACTGCCCCCCTACACAATAAGGAACAACCTTGCCACATTGGCTTTTGAGAATGCACCAATTCAAAAGGCGTCTTCTATGGATATCAGTTAAGGGCCTAAGTCTGAAAACATGCATATGCTTAATTTTAACCATGGGAGGAGTTCCACGGCTTTCTAAGGGATGGCTCTGGGGCTTGAAGTTAAGCATGCGCAGGTGTGTTTTCAGGATGGAGGCCAATGGGAGGAATCCGAAGACCACTAAAATCTGGAGAGGGTAAAATTTGGCACTGTGGCTCTATGGATATGTCTACACTACACCCTAACCCCAGGTCAATGGGACCCCGGCTTGTGGATCTGGTGTGTCCAAGCCTGTACTTGAGCATCCACACTGCATTGTAAACCTGGGTTTACAAACACTGGACCAGGGTCTCACAGCTGTATTACCGTGTGTCCGTACTGCACTACGCAGATCTTCTGACTTGGGTCGATGGCTTGACGTGCATCCACACTGCAAAATGCCCAGGCTTGGACCTGAATCTCAGCAGGATTTAGGCTCTGTCCACCCCCCCCCCCCCCCCGCCGAGCAGGGTCCTGAGTGCTTGCTGGCTCAAGTCACACTGATCTGTGTGTGAACAGAAATGGGAGTATGGCTCCGAGCCCTGCTTACTCTGAGTGTAGCCATACTCTAAGGATACATCTACAATGCATTAAAAAACAACCCATGGGCAGAGAGTCTCAGAGCCTGAGTCCCCTGATCCAGATTTGTGCTATCGGGCTAAAGAGAGTGCTTGGGCCGGAGTCTGGGCTCGGAGAGCCTTCAAGGACCAGCTCTCACAACTGGGATGGGGTTTAGGTGCCTAACTCCCTTAGGCACTTTTGAAAATCCCAACCAAACTCTAGGGGTGAAATCTTGGCTCTATTCCAATCAATGGCAAAACACCCACTGACGTCAGTGGAGCCAGGATGGTAACCTAGGTCACCTAAGCAGCGTATGGAGCAACACGAAGAACACGCTGATATTCAATGGAAAGAGAATCGTCCTGCTGGTAATGAAGCCAAACTAAAGTTACAGAACCACAATTGAATCCAAGGAACACACCGGATATAACTTCAGCTACATCCTTTGGGCGTGAGAGAGTTTAAAGCTTATCTAAGCATATGTCCAACATAGCAACTGGTTTGTTTGCTCCTGGACAATCATTTTACTGAGCTTCGAGATCACCAGGGTATTTATTTAATTCAGATTCTTTATTGTTCTTTCGCCATATTGCTGGAGTTAATTTACAGCAGATGCCAATTGTAACATCAGTTGCCTTCTCAGTAGTGGTTCCCATTTGACAAGCTCACTACATGGAAAGCAGCATGAGAGAGCAGAAAGGGGGTTTCTCTCTCTAATATCACCTTTCCCTGCAATAGACGATCTTGTCCACTACATCAGCACACACTTGGCTGAGCCGTGCAGAGGAGCCAACAGCTGCTTTGAGAAAAAAAGTCTCTCTGTTTTCACCATCACAACTCCTCCAGCGTGGTCTCTTCGGGTCTAGGTAGGCACGCTTCACATACGGTGATCTTCAAGTTCCCGCCCATTTCTAACCCCATATTAAACGGAAACAAGGTGCTGCATGCATCAGACTTCTGCAGCGCAGCCAAGCTACATTAGCTAAAAGTTTCATGGTGTGATGAACTTAAAGGTTTGGGGGTTTGGTTTTTTTTGGTACTGTGATCTGTTGGTGAACCCTTGAAATTCACCATACACTCTCTCTCTCTCTCTCTCTCTCTTTACCTCTCAAGAGCTGTCGCCAACAGATCTACTTTCATACTGGAAAAAAAATCAGTAATGTATGCAAATTAGAAAACTGATTAGCATAAAGCTTCTACTCGTAATAGTGGGGTTACTGAAGTGGGTTGATAGGTAAAATGATCTCCTTAGTGATAATTAACTTTGATCTCTTAAATAACAGTTAACTTTAATAAAAGAGAGAACAAATGACATTTGCATCATGGCAACCGTAAAAAGGCAGAACATCAACTTTAGTTGCAGACTACTTGATAAGCCCTGTTCTCAAAGTGAATATACTAATTTAAAAGCAAAAATGACAAGATTTGTAAAGGATCGTTGGGTTTGTTCTTACAGCATGTGCAAATTTCCACACACTGAGATGAGAAATTGCATATATTGATAGGAATAAATTCATACATACATGATACCGATATGTATTTATCTACAACAAAATATAGAAAAGTCAATTACAGTATTTTTTATTAACATCTAACCACATGTAGGTAATTATTATCCCTGTATGAATGTAACTGGGAAACAGACACAGACTAGTTAAGAGACTTATCCAAGGTTACATGATAACTAGTGTCAGAGCCAGAATGTCTGGCTCCTAGTCCTGTGGGCTAAACATGGGAAGCTGTTCTGTCTCATTACTGAAGGTAACCAGAGCATCCAAGCTAAATACAAGGTGGGACAGATTGTTAAGCATAAGGGGGTCACACATGTAGGAGACCACTTAAAAAGAAGTGGGAAATGAACATGAAGTGGGCAATTATCATTTCTGCAGGCATAGGACAATGGCGGGAAAGTAGGCAGCCGGGTGTGTGACAAATTGTGGTAATGGGCCATAAAATCAGGGTCTCTGCTAAGGCCATGGTTCAGCAGAGTGATGAATTTGAGTTCCTAGGCTTGTCTTTTCAAGGTATTGTGCGGGTTTTCTTGGAGGCTGAATAGTGAGAGGTCAGCTATGGCATGATCGCTCTGTGAAAAGTGTTTGCCTACAGCTAATAGGGTGTTTTATCTTTTATCCTTTAGGGACAGCTTGGTGGTTTATTAAAGGTGGGGCTATTGGCCTATTAGTCAGGCGACCTGACACATCCCCATTATAAGACCCTGTTTTCAGTTGCTGAGCGCTCAGGTTTCGATCCAAAAAGGACATTTTGACACCATTCTCTTTTCAGTAAAACATTCAAAAATGTTTCATTTTTCTTTCATCGTGGAAAGAAAACAAATTCTGAAACCTCAAAAGTTGCAATGAAATGGAATCGACATTCTATCAACAGCTCTAACATGAGGGGAGAATTGGGACTGGCTGGACAAAGAGCTGGGGGCGGGGGCGCAAGGAGATTGGCCAAGAAGCCCAGGGAGGGAGACTGGGAGCCGGTGGGGATGGGAGTAGGAAAGGAGACAGACCGAATGAGAAGCCAGGAGGGGAGAAACTGGGACTGGCTGGGCGAAGAGACTGGCACTTGGGGAGACAGGTTGGGATCTGGAAATAGGGGGTCTAGTTTGGGGAGGAAACAGGCAGAAGAGCTTTTTGCTCATTAGTGCACACTCCCCTCTGGAGCCTGGAATAGACCCCAAATATTTGTGTGAAACCTGCTGCCAAAGTGCCTCATCCCTCTCTAGTGCTAGTCCACATAGAGGATGACAACCTACTACTGCTAGTAGTTACTGTCTTAGCTCAAGTGGGAGAGGACTGTGTGGTGGATCTAAAGGTTCTGACTTTGCTGATGACCCATGTGGGTGTCAATATGATGCCACATGATAGACTTTCTTTTTTTTCAGTTTGTTTTTTAAAAACCTAGGAAATTACACACACAAAATTACTGTAGCCCCTCCCCCGAGGCATGGTTCAAACCTCTTCCCTGGTGCTTGCTAATCGCAATGGCTTCTCCCCCGCTCTTCCAGTGGTTGGAGCCTGGGTTCTTTATTTCAGCGCCTGGTGCCTCCACCTGAGGTGACTCCTCTCTGTGCCTGGGATTCTGTCCCTTGGGAAAATAACTAACTCTCCTATTCTGTTCACAAGGAACATACCCCTGTATACATACAACACAACACATTAATATAAGCCCCAACCCATGAAATGCCACACTCAAAAAGGACAATATAACTTGGGACAGGAAACAAAGGCTCGCATGAAGGAAAGGACTGAGATTAACTAAAATACCAAAACACCAACAATATAACAAATTCTCCACCTCCCCACATTCCCCATTGCCCACAACCCCTCAGCTCCCTCCCTAGCATGTTTCTGGGAAAATGGGACACTGAGGATAAGTCCTGCAACAAGTGCTGCAGTACTGGGAACTGGCTGGCTGGCACAAAAAGAAAGGGGTTCCCTTACCGGGTCTTCACCGCTGAGTAGGGTAGGGTCCTTCCCTGACTTGGAGTCCTATGGAGGTCCTGGCTGGCTCTGGATACATGGTGCTGGGTTGGTTCTCTGCCTCCCCGACCACTGGTCTCCGCTGGGCTGGCGCTCCCCAGTCATGTACTAAATCCCACAATAGCTCAAAGTCTCCTGTATTGTGGGGAGCGGGAGTTGAGTAGAAACTCGAGAAGCCATGTTACTCCTCTCTCACCTCCAAATTCAAACAGCACAAAAAATGAAACTAACCCTAATCTCTTTGTCTCTGCATCAGGCTGTCCCCTCCCATTGAAAGACTGAGCTGCCACGGCTCCTCAGTGGCCCAGCAAACTGTTTACATAAATCACTCCAGGTGAAGTCCCCATTGGCTTTTACAGGAGTTTCCTATTTATTCTGTCCCCCCACCCTACTCAGACTCTAAGCAGGGTGGGAAATGGTATTCTGAGGCTCCAGAGCCATTGTTGTAGTCCAGAGGGTAGGACCCCTTTGAGGCTCAGTTCAGTGTTGCAGGTTCCATTAATGCTCCAAAGTCAAGTACCCAAAAGTTAGAAAATGGCAGAATGAAAGTTGCTTGTGCACCCTTAATTTGGCCTCTTAGTGCGTGCAGTATGATAGCGTCTAATTTCATGATCACATACGGTACTATTTTTAACACAGGACCCCTGCCTCATTCAGTGCACTGGATGGACAGTGCTCATTTATTTAACAGCGCTTCAATATTTTTTTTTTCACCTCGTTCAATGGGTGGCCCTAGAATTCATCATTTACTGCACTATTTAAACCTTGCTCTGGAGACGGAATTATGAATTTCCTCATGGGCTTTTCTATGGAGCACCTCACTATAGTATCCAAGTGCTTCCCAAACATTACTTGATTGTTTTTTCACAACATCCATGTGAGGGTATTATCCTCATTTTTCAGAAAGGGAACTAAGACACAGATTAAGGTCAAAAGTATCGATTAATTCTGGGTGCCCGATGTGAAAAACCCAGGACCTGACCTTTCTGAGTACTTAGCATTATATAGTGATTTGTATGTTCAAAGCACAGCTCCCATTGACTTCAGTTGAGCTGTGTGCTCAGCACTTCTGGAAATCAGACCCCAGGTCACAAGTAGAAAATGGGGAACACACAATTGGTGACCACTTGTGAAAAGTTTAGTTTAAGTGACTTAACATCATCTAGGAATGCTGGCAGAGGCAGGAGTAGAATCCAGGTCTTCAGGGCAGCATTCAACTGCCTTGACCAAATTTACTCCGAATTTACAACAGTGGTCACTGAAGGAGAATTTGGTCCAATAGCAACACATGAAGATATACACAGGATGAAAATTAACCCAGAGGCAAGAAGGAGGCAAAACAATAAAACAAAGGTAGTTATACTGTACGGTTCCAGCGTATTCACTAAAATTAGAGCTGCCAAATTCTTTCATCATAAACTCTGAGGAAACTTATCTGGCTTCAGGCTTTGTTTACAAAGCTAAAGTTTGACTGATGTTTGCAAAGCTTTCAGGGACCTGGGGTCAACATGAGAAGTGGTTTAAAGGTGTACATTTTTAATGGTGAGAGTAATTAACTATTGGAACAATTTACCAAGGGTTCTGGTGGATTCTCCATCGCTGACAATGTTTAAATCAAGACTGGATGTGTGTCTAAAAGCTCTGTTCTAGGAATTATTGTGGGGCCGTTCTCTGGCCTATGTTATACAGGAGGTCAGACAAGACGATCACAATGGGCCCGTCTGGCTTTGGAATTTATGAATATATGGAAATGAGGCCCAGATGGATATATATAGACCATTTCTACTCCTGAGATTCCGCATGGACTTGGGAAGATTTTGGGGAGGAGAAAGATAGATTAGAGATGGCAAGATAAAAAGATGAATTTGCTGGGTCAAGTTCGAGGCACATTTACATCTCGTTCTGCTTTGATCAGAGATGAACAGAGAAGCTGATGTTGGGACCTAGATTAGGCTGTGGGGTTTGGTTTAGTGGCCAGGCCAAGGCTAAGGGCTGGATTCATATTCAATGGCGCACAACTCTTGTGGGCTGTTTTGCTGATATTTTGTCCCAAATTGGAAGAAATCTCATGGGATCTGCTGATTTCATTAGATTTCCACCCTCCTGGAACACATCTGAATGAATTGCAGGAACAATTCCCCCCAGATTTGGAATCAACACTGTAGAGACCTGTTCTTAGCCGAGGTTTCAAACCAAAACCACACTAAAATTTGGGAAGAGGGAAATATTTAGATGTACCATTTCTATTGGGGACCATCCCTAGTGGAAAGAAAGCACATGGAGAGGTTTCTAGTTTAGACCAGCTAGAACTGGGTGATTTCACTGAGTTTTGCTGGGTTTGTTTGCTCACAGAGAAACTCAGTGGGATATTCAAGGGGTGGAAACCCACTTGAAAAAAAAACAACAAACAGGATTTCATGAAGCCCAATAAACCAAAATCTAGTTGTTCATCTTAGTGCCAGTTACCATCCCTGGTCTATCCAAAGTGGATCTGGTTGATATGCAGATCAGTGGTGAAGACAGAAGACAACAGGAAAAGAGAGGCTGTATATAACTACAGTAGACGCGCACACACAAATGTGTACACACAACTGAGAGAGAAGATTAGATTATTTTAAGTAGTTAATTTAAAACAGTATCTTAATCAAATCTATAGGTGAAGCTGTGTTGTTTCAGCACATTTCAATTCCTGGATACCATCTTAGAACCTTTGGCTGTAGATTTAAAGCTCCAGGTACAGTGAGTCTCTGCAAAGAAGCCATTGCAACATCTCAATGTATTTCCTCTCTAGCTACTGCAGATACAGACCATGCTGACCACCCTCTGAATCATCTCATCCTGTCAGCTCTCTTCCTTTGACACACATGAAGTTAAAGAGAAATGGCTGTCTTCCTAATTTCTATTTCCATCTAATATCAGGGGAAAGGGGAAGGCAAATTTTTTTTTAAAAAAACTTATTTTTTATGCAACTTTTAAAAAGAAGAGATTTTTTTTTACGGTACTTAATAGACCTTCCTTGCAATTTAAAACTGATTTCCAGGAGCTCAGCTATTCAAATCTCCAAAGCCTATTTGAAGGCACATCTGAAGGTGCACCCTGCAACCTGTGTGTAGCAAACTCTTTTGAATCTTGTCCTTGAAACAAAAATTAGTGCCCCATGGGAACTCGGCAGTGCAGACAACCAGTAACTGCCGAATGACTGAAAGCAGAGCCGAGAGTCCTTGCAGCCGGGAGGGAGGAAGGGGATGAGAGAGAGAGAGTGTGAAGATGAGAAAAGCCTTCAGGAGCCATTTGGGAGACAGTCACTGGGAAGAAGAAAGAAAGACATGCACTAAAACCAACAGAAACACAGGTGGAAATGGCCTACTGGGAAATCAGGCTGTCAACAAACAAAAGCCGAAGGCCAGAAATCAGTTTCAGTAGCAGCCCCTGCTCACAGGGCTTCAGCGTTCAGTAAATAAATTAGCAGCAGCTTTGACTGTTTGGAAATTAGTAGCGACACCGTGAAAGAAGCAAATGACTTGCTTTTATCTGGAGTGGAAGCATTAAACTTCCAAAGAAATCCTTGCCTGTGTAAAGAGAAAAAGAGCTGGTTACATCAGTCCAGGTTCAAATAATACTAATAATAAAAGTTTCATTTCATTTACCAGTGGCTCAGAACTTCATTTAGAGCTAACCAGACCCATCTACCTCTGGGCCATTTCTGACAGCAACTCCCCCTGGAATAGTTTGTCACTTAGGATACGTGATATAAAAACATGATAAGTATATATATATATATATATATATATTTGAAAGTAAAATAGGGTTTGGACACGATGCAATTAATAGGAGACTTTGAATCCGATTCTCAGCTGGTGCAAATCAGCAAATCTCCATTGACTGCAGGGAAGCTGTGCTGAATGACCTGGGCTGAGGATCTGCCCCTTCGTCTGTAATTAAACAGGAGATGAGTGAGGGGCTGGGCAGTACACTCACTCCTTGAGGCCCTGATTCAGGAAAGCACTTAAGCAGCTGCTGAATGGTAAGCACATCCTTAAGTCCCTTTGACTTGACTGGGATTTAAGCACATGCTTAAATTAAGCACATGCTCAAGTGCCCTTTCTGCCTAGGGATGCTTACTGAATCTGGGCCGGTGGTTAGATGTGTATATTTGTTGCAATAAATAAGTATAAAAGAAGCATCAATGCCAGAGCCTTTGACACCAAATAGAAAAACAGTCTGATGCGAAATAAACCTGCAGCTTCCAAATGGGATGAGCCTTTTATATCTATATTTCGTTTATGTGATGTCTGCCGTGCTCTGTGTGTTGGTAGCTGAAGGCAGGTCAAAGAAGCACGACTTGCACTTGGAATGGAGGGAGGGGCTGTGTGAGGCGGTTCTTAGATCCTATGGGAATTCGTCCCACAGTCATGGCCCAGCCCCAGAGCCAGCTCCATCTCCTGCACAGATGAGCTCTCCCCCTGCCAGGGATGGCTCCATTGCGCTTGAGGAGCAGAGTTGTCGGCCATGGGCCTCATCCCTGTGTGTCAGTCCTTTCTTATAGGTATCCTGGGTTCGGGCCACTGAGCACCTGGCAGATAAGAACAGAGATCTTGAATTTGACTTGATGTGAGCTCTCGTTCATACCCCAATCTCAGGCAGACAGGCTTTGCTCCCATTGTGCCTGGCTCACACCTTTAGTCCTCACTTCAATGAGAAATAAATTTACTCACTAGTTTCCAAAGGAGAAAGGAAATCTGAGACAAACTGCTAAGATTATGTGGTACGTGGTAGCAGCCGGCATGGATCTGTGAAACGCCCAGTTATAAGGAGAATTTAGTTCCATTAAGGCACATATCACGTATCTCGGTGTTAAGTAAACTCAATGTTGTGCAGGAAGTTCAATAGACAAACCTGAGTTCTATTGCCTGGATAATAATACAATAAGGTAGATAAAAAAATCTATTCAATGGATAGGAACCAATGAGTTATCATCAATGAGCTTACGTCTGAAGAGAAGGAGGTATCAATTGGTCTCCCAAAGGAATTGATACTGGGGCTGGTATTAATCAATATACTCATTAGCAGCCTAGAGGAGAATGTACATTCAATGATCATCAGTTCTGTGGAAGATGCAAAGGAAGGGAGAAGAGATGGCAGAGGGAGAATATTACCTATCAACAATAGAGTTGAAACTGGTAAACTTAGTGATTTTGCCAGACCAGTAGGAGATAAGAATGGAATACTATGTACAACTAGAGATGAATACCACAGTATAAATATAAGTGAGGGGATGGTGTCTGAAATGAAACCTGGGAGACCACAACAGTCAAACTTAGTAGGACTTCATGGTGCAATGCCATTGTAGAAGGCCTAAAGCATGGAAACATGTGCAAGAGAAATGGTTAAACTATCATTTTGCAATATGCTTGGAGTAAATGCTTGGGATGATTTAGTTGGGGATTGGTCTTGCTTTGAGCAGGGGGTTGGACTAGATACCTCCTGAGGTCCCGTCCAACCCTGATAGTCTATGTTTCTATGATTCTAAACTGAGCTATACTTATAGCCAAGTGTCAGGAAGGACTTCTGAAAAAAGGATGAGTTAAGAGAGGATTGCTAAAATGATGCAAAGAGCCAAATTCAAGCCAAGCAGAAGCAGGAGCAGAAGCAAAAGCAGCTCTCATTGATTTAGATTAAAGAAGGAAATGGAAGGCTAGTATACTTAAGCACGAAGCAGAAGAAAAATTGCATTAGTAACGAAAGTGGGGAATTTCTTTGCTTTGGGGTTAAAATATTGTTGTATGTATCACTGCACAGTTGATGCTGGCTTTTCCCATCTTTCCAAATGTATTTTTGCAATCTTAATCCTAGAGGGTTGATCTTTTGTTAAATATTTGTGTGTTCATGTGTCTTATAAAAATACACCAGTGACTTGAGGGGGAAGAAATGCTGGTGAACCTGGGCCCCAGTTTTCTTAATCTACCTTTGCACAAAGACCATGCTAGGGGCAAGGAAGGGGATGGATGAGATGATCCATGGAATTTGAGACCAGGAGGGACCATTCTGAGCATCTAGTCTGATCCCCATGCATTACACAGGCCATAGTATTTCAGCCAGTGATTCCTGCATCAAGCCCATAACTACCAGTTCAACTAGACCATCTCTTTTAGAAATCCATCTAAATCTTGACTTAAAGACTTCACATGATGGAGAATCTACCACTTTCCTTCACAAGTTTTTCCAATGATGAGTTGCCCTCACAGTTAAAAATTTGTGTCTTATTCCCAGCATGAATTTGCCTAGCTTCATCGTCCAGCTATTGGATCACATCATTGCGTTATCTACCAAATTAAAGAGTCTTCTACTTTCAAAAATCTCTCCATCTAGTTTCCTAGTGGCACCATCTAGCTATATAGTTGATTAGCAATAATCATCATTATATATATTTTTATGATCACTTGGGGATTTCTCCCTCTCTCATTGGATTCTTGTGGGGTTCAATATGAGTAGAACCTAGTCTTTGTTCAGCAAAAGCTAGAGCTTTGTGATGGAAAATAAGAAATCTTTAAACTCCGGTTCTTGGAGGCATGTTTTGTGATGTTACTGTTCAATGCAGCAGGGTCTCATATCCCCATTAGTTGTGAGAAAAGGATAAAATTACTCCTCTACGTTAGAAACAAATCACAGCTAAACCTTTGCTAGTTCTATAAATTTTAAATCCCCATTTTCTCTCACTAGTACAAAGAAAAAAAAAACCCATAGATGGCTGGACAAACCTATCAAGAGTTCAAAGCAATCAAGTGTGAATTTCCCCTGTCAAACTGTTAACAAAACGGAAAACCTTTGACTGAGAGGTAACTTAAGAGATAAGTAGTTAGATGGATTCTACAGACAACAAGACACAAACAAATTAAACGTATTCCACTGAAACACTGATATAATTTCCCTCCAGAGAATATCTAAGACTGACAAAATAAACAAAGAAATAACATGTTTCTTAACTTGTGAAATGTGACAGTCAATGGCATATGGCAAAACAAGAGTAAGCAGTGCTGGAAGTTCTCAGTGCAAATATGCTGCTTAGAAAATATAGCCTCAGAGTTCCCCTTACTTCAAACTCCTATTAACTTTGCTTTTTCAAGCATCCCCTCTTTTCGGCTTCCAACACGCCCTATCATTCAGGGCGGTTGTGAGATCGGAGAACAGCACAATCTGGGAAACACGCAGGTAACCGTTTTGAACTCCAATGACATCTTCTACAGGCCCTGATCCAGCACTCCATCTTTGCGCAACAAAACACTTAGCCATAGGCTTAACTTTGGCTTCGGTGGAATTTAAGTGCGCCCTTAAGTACTTGACTGAATATAAATGGGCTTCAGCATGACTTCCTTGAATGCTTTGTAGGATCAGGGTTGGAGTGGGCAAACCTGATAAGCTGTGCATTCTCATGGTGCCCATTTCAAGTCAACCAAAGAGTCCGAGAGAGTCCTCAGCTACCACCGTGATGGTCGTGATATATGTAAAAGCATTGACATGCCAAACTACTGTGCAGCTTACATTTTCTTGTTACTCTCAGCAATCATTTTCCCATGAACAATCCATATGTCACTTACAAATATTCCAATTAGCCTTCACAGTTGATACACACATACTAATCCTTTCATTGTATTTTAGTTCAGAGCTTGCCTTTAAAATATCAGGGTTTTTTCCCCCTAAGTTACAACTGCTTGCACTTTAAAAGTTTATCATGGAAAACAGACTGGGTTTTTGTGACTCAGAGCTGCAGAGAAGATGGGGAAAGGATATGGATCTTTTCTAAAAGTCACTGTTGTTTGATGGTCATTTAGAGATGTGCAGAAATGCCTAGTTCCTCATCTACCATCCCAATTGACATTAACCTTGTTACCCTTGCTCTAAAGTATTTGTATCGCCCCCATCACAGTCCTTAATGTATTTATCCTCACACAACACCCCTGTGAGGTAGGAAAGCAATACAATCACCATGTCACAGATGGGAAACTGAGGCAGAGAGAGACTAAATGACTTGCCCAAGGTGACAGGGGAAGGCTGTGTCAGAGCAAGGAATTGAAGCTGGGTCTGTTGAGTCATAGACTGGCAGTGTATCCATTGGACCATCTTTCCTCTCTCCTTGGCAGTTCCAGTAGAGAAGCCAATTGCAGAATGGCCCTAAAGACTGAGCTATCCTATCATTCCTAGTTGTGTTCTTTCTGGAATAGAAGTAGCACACAATGGAGGGTGGAAGCAGGGGAGGGAAACTAGCACTCTCACTGCCCAGGCTGTAGCTGTTTTGATTACGGAGAACTTCCCTTCCCATGACTGTCAGGTGGGCATCTCCTGCCAGCGGCACACTCACAAAAATAATAATGAAAGACACACAATGCAAAACAGAACCACCACCTAATGGCCCAATCTGGGAATGGATTTTCAGAGATAACGAGCCCTGGCATTTCCCATTGACTTCCCTGTAAAAGTCTGGGTGCTCATTACATCTGAAAAATCTGGCCCCTAATACATATTTTTGTTTCTTCTTCTTCTGCCCCCAAAGAGCATTCGTTATACATTTGAGCTAGATTTTTTCAAGTATTAGAGGGAGCCTGTCGATTTCCATCCCAAATAAAAAGTGTCAATTACATAATGCCGCATTCCCTTCCACCTCTTGTCTGATAACAATAATGAGCTCTCTAACTTACAGCCCTGTACATTTATGTTGGCACTATCAGAAGCACTAATGCAAATTGAAGCTCTTCTGTGCTCTCAAACACTACCGCACCATTCATTTCCTACTGATTAGTCTCAACCTAACAAGCATTTTGTTGAGCCCAAAAGAATATTTCATTTATTTAGATAATACTGATTGCTCACTTATGAGCTGCAACTCATTCAACAAGGAACAGATTGTTACATCTTGGTATCTTTAAAAACAAAAACCCAAACAACAACTTGGAGATGATATTTAATACTCAAGCCCGTTGCTATGAGAAGCAGATCTATTGCTGTGAATAATGGAGAGGGTTTAATCACACAATGGCACAGATACACTTAGAATAAATATTTAACAGCATGTTTTGCAAAGCTGAAGCATGTTCCAACCCGACATTCAACAATTTGTGCCTGGTGCTATCATAGAGCATAATGCGAACTGCATCGAAGTGCAGGGTCTCATCTCACTGACTAGTACAGAATTGGATTTCAAAGGGATTTGTATGAAATTTATCAACACCCTTTGCTAAGACCTGATCATCCTCCCACTGAGGGTTTTGCATTTGACTTTAGTGGTGGCATAATGGGCTCCTACAGAATATGGACATTACCACATATGGCATCATTTCTCTGGGGCCTTAAATCTCTACTAGATTTTGGAAGGGACCAAACTCATTTTGCAAACAATGGGCTTGGAAGTTTGTCTCAAATGCAAACCTTAACGAGATACTCACGTCGGGTAGAAACAGGAAGGAGCAGAGGGGAAGAGTGAAAAATGGACAATGGTCAGAATAAGAAACAAATACAGAGAGAATGAAAAACAAGGAAAAAAATATCAGAAAGAGGTGAAAAAAATCCAGCAAAGTAGCCTTTATCATTTATTGGCACTTGTTTTGCCTGTCTAACTGGGTGGGGAGATCTGCTATTGCTAATACAAGACATAGGCTTCCCGTTAGCTAGAAAAAACATGCTTTTTAAAAAAAAAATTAAGCATCCTTGGAGTGGGGTGGGGGAAACCTTCTGGGATTTAAATGGCAGAAAAAAATAGTTTGTGAAGTCAGACTAGGTTTGTGAACCTAAAAAGCAGTTTGATTGATTTGCAAAACCTCTAGCTTCACAAAGTTCTCCCATCTCTAATGAGAACTGACAGCATTTTTGTCCAGCTTCCCTGTAAAATATTGTTTTAGTGCTAAATCCATCCACAACAATGGCTGAGCATTAGCTTTCTGAATTGCCTCTGGTTTTGTCTGCCAGCAACTGCAGATGGAGCGGACTAAGCTTGCTGCATATCTCGGCTGCATTTTGCTGAATTAGTAGTGGGATCAAATAGCGGCTTTTTTGTGCATTCTGAACACAGTGTTTTTTAGAACCACAGGTTTTTTAGCTTGCGTAAAGCACGTGTGTGTATCATAGCATCATAGAATACCAGGATTGGAAGGGACCTCAGGAGGTCATCTAGTCCAACCCCCTGCTCAAAGCAGGACCAATCTCCAGACAGATTTTTGCCCCAAATCCCTAAATGGCCCCCTCAAGGATTGAACTCTCAACCCTGGGTTTAGCAGGCCAATGCTCAAACCACTGAGCTATCCCTCCCCCCTATGTAATCTTTCCATAACTTAATTACTATAAACCCTCTCATATATGGGCTTGTCTACATTACTGCTTAAGTCGAAGTAATTTACGTTGCTCGGGGGGGGGGTGAAAAAGCCACCCCCCGAGGGACATACGTTACATCAACTGAAAGTGCTGCCCACACCGTGCTCCGTTGGCAGAGACGCTCTCCCGCCGACATAGCTTCCGCCTCTCATTGAGGTGGAGTAATTATGCGGACGGGAGAACGCTCTCCCATGCATGGCGCATCTTCACCAGATGTGCTACAGCAGTGCGGTAGTGTAGACTTGCCCTTACACAAACCATTAGCCACCATTACACACATGAGCTCCATGACCAAAGAAAGACAAACAGAAAAGAAACACTCAGGAACAAGAACAAATGAAACAGTAAAGGAAGCAGGAACAGTTGGATGATCTTGCTTGGCGCTGTCCATACACCTTATCTTATTTTTTTTATTATACACGCTCCTTATTTGCTCTCCCTGCTATAATCTCCACCCTCCCACCATTCAATGTGTCAGTTACAACAACTTACACTCGTTTCCACCTGCTAGGGACAGAAAAACCTTAGCTATCCATCCATCCAACCATCCATCCATCCACTTGCCTAAATATCTACAGGGCATTCATCAATGAGGTATTTGAGCACCAGAGGCATGGCTGGAACAAGAGAGGGCCCTAAATATGATATATATCCTGTATCCATTATAGAATCATAGAACTGCCAGGCTGGAAAGGACCTCAAGAGGTCATCAAATCCAGCCCCTTGTGCTGAGGTGGGACCAAGTAAACCCAGACCAAACCCAGACCATCCCTGACAGGGGTTTCTCCAATCTGTTCTTAAAAACCTCCAGTAATGGGAATTCCTTGGAAGCTTATTTCAGGGCTTAATTCCCCTTATGGTTAGAATGTTTTTTCTAATATCATTTATACTGTACCTGTCTTGTCACTAGATTTCTCCCCTCTCTTTTTTTCTGTTTCTTTTATCGCTCTGTCTCTCTAGACAAATTAGAGGATTGGGCCAAAAAAAACCTGATGAGGTTCAACAAGGATAAGTGCAGAGTCCTGCACTTAGGAGGGAAGAATCCCATGCACTGCTACAGACTAGGGACCGAATGGCTAGGTAGCAGTTCTGCAGAAAAGGACCTAGGGGTCACAGTGGACGAGAAGCTGGATATGAGTCAACAGTGTGCTCTTGTTGCCAAGAAGGCTAGCGGCATTTTGGGCTGTATAAGTAGGGGCATTGCCAGCAGATCGAGGAACGTGATTGTTCCCCTTTATTCGACACTGGTGAGGCCTCATCTGGAATACTGTGTCCAGTTTTGGGCCCCACACTACAAGAAGGATGTGGAAAAATTGGAAAGAGTCCAGCGGAGGGCAACAAAAATGATTAGGGGTCTGGAGCACATGATTTATGAGGAGAGGCTGAGGGAACTGGGATTGTTTAGTCTCCAGAAGAGAAGAATGAGGGGGGATTTGATAGCAGCCTTCAACTACCTGAAGGGGGGTTCCAAAGAGGATGGAGCTCGGCTGTTCTCAGTGGTGGCAGATGACAGAACAAGGAGCAATGGTCTCAAGTTGCAGTGGGGGAGGTCCAGGTTGGATATTAGGAAACACTATTTCACTAGGAGGGTGGTGAAGCACTGGAATGCATTACCTAGGGAGGTGGTGGAGTCTCCTTCCTTGGAGGTTTTTAAGGCCCGGCTTGACAAAGCCCTGGCTAGGATGATTTAGTTGGGAATTGGTCCTGCTTTGAGCAGGGGGTTGGACTAGATGACCTCTTGAGGTCCCTTCCAACCCTGATATTCTATGATTCTATGATTCTATGATTCTAAGTGGAACTCAGAGCCAGTAAAGTTAAAGTGCCAGCTGAGCTTCCTGACTACCATTTAGGTTCCAAATGAATTCGTCTCTCCCTACTTTCCAGCCTGAGCAGGAATTGCAAGAAGTATGGATGTTCTCCTAAGAAAACAAGTTTTCCATGGAATTTCCTGCCCCAAGAGGTTAAGATGGTTTTGATCAAGCTCAGAGAAGCAACCAAAAGACCTAGAGGCTTATCAAAATTATCTGAACTTTTGGGACCTCATGAGGTCTGTGCATTATAGTCAAACAGACCTCTACCAATTTCTCTTTTAGCTGTGGGCTAAATAACCTGCACTTCCTCTTTGCCCTGCACTGCCACTCCATTTTCTGCCCACAATATGTAATAGTTTGCCAGTGCGTCAGGAGCGACTGAAATTGGCAGAATGAGTTTAAACTGAGAATGAGAAACACCAATTCTAACTTCTGCCTCCAGTCAACACAAAGATTAATAATAAGCCCTCAAGATCTCATATCTAAGCCTCATTGTGTCACCTCCATCAATAACATCAAGAACCAAGAAATCTTAATAGCAATCTCCATAGAATGCAATATCTCCTTATTACAAGAAAAAGGCATATTGTGGAAAAATCTCTTTCCTGCACACTCTACAACTCCTGGTTCATAAAAAAGGGAAAAGAAATAAATTTTCAAAATCAGTTACAGATGGTCTGCTGTAATAACCTTTCTTGTTAAGATGCAATCATGTTTTGCAGTCAGTTATTAGTTGTTCTTTTCACATACATCAAGGACTTTTACACTGACAATTTAAACACAAGAGACCTAACCCCATCTTCACAGCTGTGAAATACCAGTGACCTCAATGGGCGTATATGGGTGCAAAAGCAGAATTATGCCAAAGACAGAAATGCAACAATTTGCACTCTATCTATATCATACAAATAAAGACAGACTAAGGTTACAAGGTAGCCGTGCCTAGTAGTTGCAGCGACAAACAGCATACAGTAATGATTGATTGTGAAGCCATGAGTGACTTAAGATCATCCCAAACTAGTTCTGATGAACCTCCTTACCACACCCCAGTGTCATGCATTCTGCATATGCTTCTTTTGTTATGCAAAATCAATATTAGGCATATGTGACATATACAACATACACCTAGCAGCGGTGTAGTATAAAGTTTTTATTATCACTCACCACCCATGAGTACTGTGTTCATTGTAAACTAATGCTGGTAAAACCTAACATCATGTATTCCATATATATATATATATATCTGGGATAGCAGCTCCGTAGTTAAGGGAATGGTACAATTTTTGCCTTTGAGAGGCCTTTTTTTTTAACCTTGTCTAGTTTACACACAATTGGGGAAAGGCAGAATATATCTATATCTATATAGCTATAGATATAGATGTAGATATCCATTGTTTTCTCTACCAGATCAAAATTGTAAGTACATTTCCAATGCTCGTCATAGTAACATCTTTGGAAGAAAAGCAATTTGAGAGTTTGAAAGCGGGGGAAACAGCATAACTGACTCTAATAAGGATGGAGGAACCCAAGAAACAGTTGGACTAATACTAGAGAAATATATTATACATGCATCATACTGATATATCATATTCACCATGATGTATCTGCCCAAGTGAGAGATTTATGAAGCTATTGGCATTGACAGGGCATTGTCTAAAAACAAGTGCTACAATTTAATATTGCACGTCATTGACATCTAATATGCATAGATAGAATGATAGGTCTATTTCTAATTTCAGGTTCACATGATTTTTTTAAGTAGGTGGCATAGAATGAATACCCATGACATCCACGGCGTATTTCTAAGAGTTTATACCTGTAAACTTACACCTGTGCCAACCCATTCTATATAAACTGAAAAAAGTTTATGAAGCTGAAAAAAGTAATGTATTCTACAGACAGACAACCATGCACTCACACACCTTTACCGTGCCTTGAAATTCTAACTTGCTCATTCATTGTAGGAGGAGTTGTACTTAGGTTCTGATTGTTGAATATCGAACTTCTCAAAGGAGTGCCCAAAACATAGATAAGAAGCTGAAAACTGCTCTTTAAGTCACAGTGAATTGTGCTAAAACGTACATTGATAGACAGAGTGCTGTAGATCTTCATAGTGGCTGAAATGTATGCAGAGTGGTGGGTACCTCGCAAAAGGAATATTAGAATAAATGAATATTTAAATATTTAAATTGACTATGATGTGTTTGAAATATATTTTCAAAGCATTGGATGTGAGAAACCAGTGCTCAATTGGTTACAGATTCCTTGCTGGAAATTTGTGCTGTCCCTTCTCCCCATTTCAATTCATTAGCAATAAGTGCCGGTTTTAAGTGCAATAATGTAATTGTGACCATCCCATACAAAATTACTCTGGTTCGCACCCCCAAAATGTTTCCAAGGCTTCCCTTCAGCTGTCCTGTGGCAACCAGTAATACATGGTGAAAAGAAGACAAAGGGAAGCAGTACTGTGTTTTAGAGGGGGAAACAGGACTGGGAATTGAACAAAGTATTGCTATATCCAGAGGACTAGGCATATAGTAGGAACATTTAAGGATAAAGACTCATATGAATGTATTTTCTATGGAGTTCATTTAATACCTGTATTATATATGTCCCAGTTTAACATGAGTTATATATTTAATCACAGGTACGCTTATAATGTGCTTAACTTTATGTGTGTCAATAGCCCTGTTGACTTCAATGGAACTATTCAGGTGTTGCAAAATTAAGCAAATGCCTAATGTTTGCAAGATTGAGCCCTAAGTGTGGTTGCATTAAGGACACCTAACTATGTTTAACGGTTCCTAAATTACACGATTAACTAGACAAACTGCCATAAAGTCCCCTTAGGCTGTAGTAAAGTAAATTTTCAAAGGTAAGCATCAGTAAAGAGGAAAAATCAAATTTCACACTGAATATTTTTCACTGCTTATCTTACAGAATTATTATTATTTCTCTGCGTAGTTACTTATATTTATCAGGACAATATGTTCACTTTGGGGGAAACACCACACACACACACACACACACACACACACACACACACACACACACACAC
>NW_020664980.1:17818275-17878432 GCF_002925995.2 Terrapene triunguis | reverse complement strand
CACACACACACACACACACACACACACACACACACACACACACACACTTTAAAAACTGACAAGTAAGCAAAAATAGTGCTGCTGTTGAAGCCCTTCACAGTTTGTGGCCACATTTACATAACATTAAATAAGTCAACAAAGGCATCATTAGCTCCCATTAAAATATGAGAGAAGACATTTAAACGAACAAGACAAGCTAATTGGTAAGTAATGTTGTGTATCAAAAATTATGACTATAAGATTCCACAGTTAATGAGAAGCACTACAATTGTGTTTACTACATATTTAAAAAATAAATTAAAGATGAATACAGATAGCCTGAAAAGTTTTCCAGCTGTCATTTGGGCAGGCCCAAAACCATGGAGGTTACAGCTGCTGTTTAATAAAGTTTGAAATTCTCCATAATTACCATCATATCAATGGATCGCAATCTATGGGCCAGATTCTGATCTCAGTCTACGGGCCAGATCTTGAGCCCATATTGATGTTGAATAGCACCAGTCTCCAAGAGTATCCCATTGACTTCAGTGGGACTGCTCATGAAGTTAAGAGTTCAGAATCGGACCCTTTGTGCATAAAGGACATAGGAATTGTAAGATTAGAAGAGACCCCACGTACATCTAGTCCAGTACCTTGTCTGGGAAAGTAGCCAGTGCCAGATACTTCAGAAGGAGGTTCAAGAAACCCCATTGCAGTAGGGCACATGTGGGGCATCTGTGCTTTATGAAAGTCTCATCTTAAAACCTAATGTGATTACCTTGGTTTAGACAAATAACAAGAATGAGATGCCAGTATCTTGCCAGGTATAAAAATGATCAACTTTTTATCAAGCGGGCTACATGTATTCTATAAACAGAGAAATATAACAAACCACCCAGTGGCTCCTTTTGGTTTATTTTAACAATCATGTGCCTATACATGCTCATGGGTTTTTTAAAGGGGGAGGGGCGTGGAATCATTTTGCTAGCTCCCTAAAGGCTGGGTCTATGCACTAGATTTCCTTTAGGGCTGGATCCAATGCCCGGTAGGAATGTTCTCCTTGACCCAAAGTGTGACAGTGCTATTCTCAGTGTACACACACTTTGACAACAGACCACACTCTGTTAGAGAATTGCTGGGTCTAAAACCTGCTCACTGTGTTTGTGTCAAATTGGATGGAGAAAAAGGACGGATAACTCCAGCTGTCGTAAAGAAAAAGAATGACTCGCCCGGGTCATTGAGTCCGAGAGTGTAGAGTTCAGCAGAAACCATTAACATCTACAGCTTGTTTCTCAGAAAGAACAATCAACAGAGCAAAGTCTACAGATGGAGGATGCCAGAATAAGGGGACTCAAAGATTCCAAACCAACCACAGCCAGTTGTTGCACCTAATGGACAGCCAGATGGCCAAGGTGTTATGCATTTGGGTCCTGTAATTAGAAAACCAGAACGATTCAGAGACACTTAACAGGCTGATCCATTCTGAGCTTCAAAGATAGCATGATAGTGTACATTTTGTAAATGGCAGGAATGTAGAACTTAAAGGGGGACGTGTAATGGCATGCTAACCTGTATTGCCCTGTACAGTCACTAGGAGGTGCTGTGTGTAACATACCTTATTTAAGCGAACCTCAGCCACGCCTGGTAGAACTTATGGTGAGCACATCTGGTGTGTATCTCACTAAGAAGGAAACTCGGTGGCCAGGCCATATCTGATACAGAAGCCTGACCTGCTAGCAGTAGCCCATAACCTACTCTGCATGAGACATGCATCTAGCCAGGGGATACATACCTCTCTGCACCCCAACATGAGCAGTGTAATCTCTGCTGCAGTCTGCTCTCCTCCAAGGAATAGAAGCCACTGAGTGGAAATGTAATGCTGCAACATGCATTAGCAAACTTGGTCAGCATGCCATGGAGAGCTGCCTCTCTTGCTAATTGCGTTTTCACCTGGCCATGCCCATGAAGGCACACACACTATTGCCACAGACGGGGAACCAGCTGGTACATAGCTGAACATGCCACCTATCTGCCTTTCCCTTCCATTTGTGTTTCCCAGCTCCATTTTATGATTAGTACATGTTTAGACGGGAGCATATGGCTCTATATTCTTATCTCATATGCCTTGGATGTGAAATTGGAATGTGATTTGGTAACATCACACAATTAGATCAGTGTCCTCACCTTTACAGACATGTAAAACTGTTACAAATGTACCCATTTATCTACTCCTAATTGAGAGTGCCAGGAACACTGGTTTAAAGAATCTAGAAATATAATCTACTTTATTTGTATTCTTTTTTTATTGCTCTTTAAGTATATGTGCTCAGAGATGAGTTGTTGTAGCCGTGTCAGTCCCAGGATATTGGAGAGACAAGGTGGGGGAGGTAATATCTTGTATTGGACCAACTTCTGTTGGGGAGAGAGACAAGTTTTCGAGTTTCCATGGATCTTTTCTTCGTGTCCTGTGTGTAAGTTCAAAAGCTTGTCTCTTTCCCCAACAGAAGGGGGTCCAATGAACGATATTTCCTCACCCACCTTGTCTCTCAGAGCTGAGTGCATTTCTGAAAGAAGAGTCTGCTCGTATCAAAATGCAATTGTTCTAGCCTCCTTTAGTCTAATATTGTGAGATCTAAAAGCACAAAGCTAAATTTCACTGGGTTTAGTTGGCACCTAGATAGTGTTCTGAACTTGCACTGACCAAAAATATCTGTGAACATATGCTTAAGTCCCTTTGACTTCAGTAGGACTTAAGCACATGCTTAAAAGTGAGCACTTTAAGTGTTTTCCTGAATAGCGGGGATTTCCTGAAATGGGGCTTCTATCCTGAAATAGCCTCACAGTGAGAGCTTGAACAAATCTCATAGTCTGGTCCAGATAATTTGCCCACAGAAAAAGGGTGAAGTTCATCTAATTTTTCACCATGAGCGAGTCACCTAGCTCTGCTACAAAATCTGGCCCTTCACGTGATCGGCAAAACACTTTCCCTATTAAGCCCTATTTTGATCCACTCAGCACTATTCTGCATTGAATCACCACCCAGCTGATTGCAGGAAAGCATGCAAAGGAGTAAAATGATAAATACATTAAAAACATAAATAAATACAGCATTGTTTGGATGAGAATTGGATATGGGGGCTGAATAACCAAGTAAGGGAAAGTAACTTTTACATTGCCCAGCTGCACTTACAATAATATACAGAAACTCTGTGAATCATTTCATGGTTTATTAAATGAAATTTTGTTTGCAACTGGTGAGTTAGGAAAATAAACGGCCATGTTTGTTTTCATTTTACGTTTCCTTGGTTTGTCCAGATCTTCACAGCCTTGTGTGCCAGCATTGTCCTCAGGGGCTCATTAAAAAGCCCAGTGTTTGCTACTCTGATTGTCCGGGGAAATCAGCAACAGATTGCCATTAACCCCATGAGGCTGAGAGATGGAAACTCTTGATGTATTCCCCATTGCTGGCAATAGGATCCGTCACAGCCTTTGGTACCAAAGGGTTAATTTTATCTCTCCTATTGCTGCTGTCAGACCTCCAATAAAACAGTATGTGACCACGATGGGAGACTGACCACTTAATACAGCAGTACCTGCCAAAATTGGCTTAAGACTGTTAGAGATCAAGGGGCAGAAAAATACTGCTTTTTCTAAAGTACACTGTATTACCACTGTTTACTTACAATTCTCTCTTGGATGGAATGCTGATTCTTAGTAAAATGGTCTTGTTTCCTATATGCTCGTTCCATAAGAGAAAGCAAGTTGTCTCTAGTATCTGGTGTGTACTAAACCTTCTCTGAGGATAATATCCTTTTATTTGTTCACATGAAGTTATAAATTACCACAGATGGAAGTTCCAACCCGACAAGCGCTGGGTTTTCACCTCGAGATGTATTGTTGCTTTATTACTGGAGTGATTAATACGACATTTAAGGGGAAAAAATGGTTTGGAATATTCCAAAGCAGTAAGAAATCGTCTTTCAGCTGAGTCATAACATGGAGAGCCCAGGAAAACAGAGTCCCAAATACACTGCAAAATTGTATCCGAATGTAACTCGGAATGTTCGGTGTGTGTTACACAGCCCCCTACCCTGTGCCTGGCTTACAGGGGATTGAGTCTTCTATGTGATGGACTTGGCCTGTTAGCTCACGCTATAGTAGCTTGTGCTCTTAGTTCCAAAAGTTCTAGGTTCTACTCTTAGCAACGGCCAAGTTGATGGTTGTTACAATAGCACTGGCATATCAAAGAAGCAGCATGTAAGCTTGCATGTGATATTATTATCTGATGGATATAAGATTATCCCCACCAGCCGCGTTCACAGTTAACTAGATGGTCAACGGAGAGCCTCCCCTAAGGTAATATGGCCCTTTAGGAACATGAATTATCCTACTTTGCTGACGGACATCTCTCTCCGCTGAAGCCATGGGCCAAGTTCGGTGTACTCTAGCAGCTCCATTGAAGCCAGCACCTCCAGAAGGCAGTCTGATTGCACGGGCTGTAGGAAGCACCATGTTGACCACCAAGTTAATGCTGAAGACACCTGGGAAGTGAAGATCTGCAGTAGGGATGCTGGCTTCTGTGATGGCATTTGAAACAGAACTCACTAATGCATAGTGCTTTGTAGTAAAATGCAGACCTGGGGTTAGGAAGTTACATGACAAAAAGCTGAAGGGCAGAATTAGGCCCCATGGCTGGGGTTTGGACTCCTAAATCCCTAACTCTCCTTGACACAATGCACAGTCAACCTGTGGAACTCCTTGCCAGAGGATGTTGTGAAGGCCAAGACCATAACAGGGTTCAAAAAATAACTAGATAAATTCATGGAGGATGGGTCCATCAATGGCTATTAGCCAGGATGGGCAGAGATGGTGTCCCTAGCCTCTGTTTGCCAGAAGCTGGGACTGGACGACAGGGGATGGATACCTTGATGATTCCCTGTTCTGTTCATTCCCTTTGGGGCACCTGGCACTGGCCACTGTTGGAAGACAGGATACTGGGCTAGATGGACCTTTGGTCTGACCCAATAGGGCCATTCTTATGTTCTTATGTTAAGACTTCTTTGAGAATCCCAGCCTGTGTCCCCTATATTGGGATAGTGACATTTCCCAATGTGCTCAGCTCCAGAGACCAGTTAGACAAGACCAAGCTAAACAAATACACCATTAACGGAGATTTAAGAGCAGTCCTGGAGATTTACCTGCCTAAGTACCTGAGGTAAAAAACTGGAGCATTTTAACATGTAGTAAGAAACAGCATATGTACTAGACGGTGCCTACGGGGAAATCCTCAGATGCAGAGCAGACCGAGCACTTAGAAGCTGTATACAGAATCAGCCATCACCTCCGAGCTAGGGATGGGGCCATTAATGGAGGAAGAGAGAGAGCTTTGCCTAAGGGTGAAAGCACAAGACCAGGAGTCAGACGCTCTGGGTTGCATTCTGGCTTTGTGTGATCTCAGGCAGGCCAGTTCTCTGTTCTTTCCTCTCCTCCCCCCTCCCCATCTTATAAAGGAGATACTCATACTTACTTACAGTCAGAGGTGGATTAAGGTTTCCTGGGACCCTGGGTCAGAGCAAGTGGGGGGCCCCTTCCCACTTCTTCCGTTTGCGGTCCGACCCCCGTTCTGCCCCCTCCACCTGCGGCCCCACCAATGGCCCCATCCCTTTCTGCTCCTTCCCTGGGGTCCCGCCCCTGTTCCACCCAGGGTCCCCCACATCCCGCCCCCTACCACTGTTGCCCCACAACCCGTTTGCTACTTTCTGCCCCCCCCCCCCACCACTGCAGCCCCAAGACTGGAGAAACCCTGTCCCCCTGCTGTGGCCCGGGGCAGGTAGTGAGCGCTCCTCCAGTCCCGGGGCTGAGGTCGACATTCTAGTGCTGGGGCTTCCCCTGTCACCCCATCATGCTTCTATGGGGGACCAGGGTCGGTGCACTGGGCCCTGTGGCTTCTGCCGAGGAGCGGGGTGTGGGGGAGGGGTGCGGCGCCTTCCCCTGCCCCCGGCTTCTGCCAGGGAGCAGGGTCGGGGTGTGAGGGCTTTCTTTGCCCCACCCGCCCGGGGCTCCAGGGCTCCTGGGCATGGGCCCCATAGGCCCAGTGGCTAATCCGCCACTGCTTACAGCACAGAGGTTCTGAAAGGCTTAGTCTGCATAGAGCTTTGAGATCCTTGCATGGTAGGTGCTGGAGGAATTCAAAATATGACTATGAATGACCTTCTAACAGAGGAAAGCAATCTTAAATCCAAACCATTTGTGCGACTCACAGAGAGCTACTGTTGCATTATTCATGACACAGTCGCCTCTTCTTCAATGGGCTAATATTTTTTTTTCCATACAGCATTCATAACATGAATTCTCTCTTCCTAACTAAACTCCACACTTCTTTGTAGTGGTCTGTAATAGGATTCCTACCCGTACTTAGCAGAGTCCACATCAGAGACAGCACAATCAGCCATCCCATGAAAAGAGTTCCCAAGAGCTCCTCTTGCAGAGCATGGTAAAACGTATAAATAGATAACTCTCTCTCCCTTTGTACCTTCTGCCCCCCTATCCTATGCTAGAGTAACATGTTTGTCATTAGGACACACAATATGCACTTAGATGTTTGATATGCCTGTCCAGATCATATGGACCAGACAGAATTTTTGAAATAGATGGAAACTGGGAAATGTTTTGAAAGTGGTTAGAAAGAGTGTTAAGAAGAATTAGGCATGGCAGCTTACTTGGTCGTTTGTTATGGCTCCCATTTTCTAATACATCGTCTTCTTTTGTTCCCCTAATTACTTTCTTTGTGTGAAAGACAATTCCCAAGGAAAGAACACTTCATTGCTTTGAACCATCGCCAGCAATACACACCACAACTGCTGAAAGCAAGAGAGAAGATCTGGCATATCTATTAGAGCTTTGCAAAGACGCCTATTTTTTCCTCTTTTTAACCTTGGTTTTCCCTTAATACCATGCCTGATTAGAGGAATTTCATTTCTTTTTCTCTCCTTTACTTGCAACTTCTATTTCTGTTTTGGGGTTGTTGTTTTCCTTTTTGTGAACTGAGGTTTGGTTGGTAATTATTACATCTCATGCATTTTCAGTCTCAGTCTTATTAAAAATAGCATAAAATCTATTAAATGATTTTAAAAATGTCACTGCAGCATTCTCTACACCTGATGCTCCATCTGCAGCTTCCACTACAGATCCATCTTGCAGCCCAAGCTACGCTAGTTCATCCCAGAGCCACCAGATGGGAATCCCTCATTGAGGGGGAATTCACACCCAAATCTTCATCAGCATCAAAGCCTTCACAACTCCCGTGACATAGCTCCATACCAGCGCATCACATCAGAATTCCCTCAATCATTGGGAAAGTCTGGATCCAGCTTTGACCTTCACCTCTGGCTCTTATGGTATGTCTGTAGTGGGAAGATACATTCATCTCTATTCACCTGAACAAGAACTCTAAATACACCTCTACCCCGATATAACGTGACCCGATGTAACACAAATTCGGATATAACGCGGTAAAGCAGCGCTCTGGGGGGGGCGGGGCTGCGCACTCCGGCGGATCAAAGCAAGTTCGATATAACGCGGTTTCACCTATAACCCGGTAAGATATTTTGGCTCCCAAGTATAGTGTTATATCAGGGTAGAGGTGTAGTTAATCCTTTTAAAAGTTTTGGAAGGGATATTAAACCACAGGCTTCAGGGGTTTAAGCCCATCTCTAATGACGAGGGGATAGGATGAGACCTTCGGAGGGTGTGTGTGTGTGTGTGTGTGTGGAGACTATCCCATGTCTGCCCAGTGGAGTGTTTCTTGTACCTTCCTCTGAAGTATCTGATGCAGGCCCCTACTGGAGTCAGCATACTGGGGTTACTCCAGTCTGGCAACTGCCGTCTGTCCAAGGAGCATCCTCTTCACTCACAGAAGCAGAAGTGATGACCTGTTTTAGTGACGATAGTGACTGAGAACTGGGGATTGCGATAACATCTCATGGGGAAATATGACTTACCGGTCATTTAGCAAATATTTCTTTTTCCAGGAAGTACATAAGGCCCATCCTGCAAGCTTTCTCCCTTGGGGAGAGCTTTCCGGATCAGGTCTATAGGAAGGGAATTGAGGAATATTCAAACAGAGGAGCCTAAGAGCATAGAATCATAGAATCGTAAGACTGGCAGGGACCTCAGGAGGTCCAGTCCCCTGCATTCATGGCAGGCCTAAGCATGTTCAGTTAGGAGGCACCTAACCCAGCAGAAACCTTGGGAACCCAGTGTGGACGCTTTCATTGCAATCTCAAACTGACTCTTCGTCAGCTACCGTGAAAGATGCAAGCTGCATAAGGGAGATCTTTATACCTTTCCATGGTCTTGTGCTGTAAAACCTTAGAACACGCCGGTGCATATGCTATGTGTTTGTTTATTCTGGCTTGATTTATTAGTGGTGAGCTGAGGCCCATAGTTCAGAGATGCTTGGAAACAGAGATTTGGCTCAGGCCTATCTCTATTTCATTTATTAGCATTACAGTTCAACAAACAGTAGCTCAGTTAAAAACTGGAAAAGTTAGCAAGGGTTCGTGTGGTTAAGTATTTATTCGAAGAAGGGTTCAGTATATTTCCTAAGCATCTAAATGTGCCTCCAGGTATATATTTATAGCCTATGTTTTATTATGCTTAGAAAAGTCTCAAGGTTTCTAGATTTCTCTCCCCTCTTCCCATGCAAGGAACTGCCTAGACATATGAGAGCCAAATTTTCGAAGGTTGGCTCTCAATTTGCAATGCGAGGTACCTAGAGGTCCAACTACCTGATTTGTGCACACAAATCCTCTTTGCACATGCACATTCTATTGTTTGAGCACACAAATGACTGTGCACACAGATTCAGGGGCTGGATTGAGGCCTCTTTGAAAATATGGCTCTGAATCTCAACTGTTATTCACACAAACAACAACAAAATCTCCAACGCTTCCTGCCATTCCTGTGAATCTGAAGTGTTAGAATCCTAGACTATTAAGGTTGGAAGAGACCTCCGAAGGACATTTAGTCCTCTAGTTTTGGCAAAACATGTTTCCAGTTAGTGGCATCAGTAGTGATGCACAAGAATGTGCCAGGGTTGTTTTGCTGCTGATGTGAAATAATTCAAATATTAAGCTCAAAATATTTCATGGCCCTTTTCAGATTCATGGTTTATCTGGATCTTGATGTGACCAGGAACATATTCTGAAAACTGCTTATGCTCATTAATTGGCTGCTAATGAGCAGTTTCTCAATCACTTTAAAGCATATGAGCCAGATTATGAGCTGAACCAAATGTGTGTGCGCACGCGTGCACGGGGAGGATGTGTCAGGGAGCAGTTGCAGTTCCCTGATTCTGTGGAATAATCTATGACATCCCCATCCCCGCATGAATTGGAGCAGCCTAGGAGTTGCTATAAATTATGCCAACTGGGTATGGTCTCTAAGGAACCATGTACCAGCTGAGAAATGGCACAGCGCAGCTGCTCTTTGCTTCTCCCTTCTCCCTTTCTGAAACCTCCCCTACACTACGTAGGAACAGCGGTGCAGGAGCCTGCTCTGCCGCCTTGTGCCAGTTGAGAATTCCCCGTATGTGAGATCTCAGCTGACTAGCTATGGTCATGTTCCAACTCCTGAGCAGTGCAAAAGACCCCGTTCGGGGGAGATAAACTAGTTTTATACTTTAATAAACAGACACCGCGATTGCTCCTTAATGAGGTTGAACAGCATCCCGGTCAAGTGCCAGGGAGATCAGTACCTTAGAAGTGCCAGGAGTACATAAGGATAAGAAGAACCTTTCTAGTTGAGAGCAAAGAGATCATCTTGAACGCTTCGGTTTTGTTCATTTGTTTTAGTCCTAAGTATGTTTTTAATTCAATTAGTTAAATATTTTATCCATATCGTCATATGGATGAATAAGCCACCCCCCCCTCCATCTTGGCTTCATTTTAGTTGCAAAATATTTTGGATATACTGTGATTTAACATGTGTCACTGGAAGCATTCAGACATTATGAAAAATGCTGCTAATATAGCGATATTGTCCTACTTAGTACTAATTCAGTGAATTGTTGCAGAAATAGAATTTTCATGACAATATTTTAAACGAGATGCCAAGTATGTGCATCTTTTATAGGAGCCAGTCTGTGCAGAAATGTATCTACATCTGAAATTGCCCAGGGCCATCCCGTGTCCATTGTTTGTGCATGCAAAATCTTTCACTTTCATTAATGTGTTTTCTCCCCTTTCCCTCTTCATGGGGGAAAAAGAAGCAAGGGGAGAAGGGAGGGGAAAAAAGATACAGAGCTCATTTCAAAATCCATGGGAGTTGGATACTCCCAAAATTCCAATAAGATTACACAGAAATCTCATCTGGTAAATATTACATTCTGTTTTTGTCTTTGCTAAAGTTTTTACACAAGTTGACAGCTTGTGGTATTGTGCCACATTTCAAAGTTAAGGTTTACAAACATCTGGCTGAGCTTCAACATACCATTTTACATGGACCATAATGTCTCCAGAGCACATTGTTTGTTTGTTTGTACCAAGTGAGGTAGCAAAGATGAGTTTTCCCAGAGAACTATGGAGACGTTAACAGGCAACCCCACTCCCATCATTCATTAACTCCACGGTTGGCCTTCAAGAGATTAATTCCTCTGCTGTTGGGTGGACATTAGAGCTAGGAGGGAAATGGTTTTCTTGTCCTATGAAAATCTGTCACATTTTGAAAAAGTTTCCCATCCCAAATCAGAAGAAAAAGTCAAAATCTCAAAAATTTTTGTAAACTCAAAATCCCAGAAAAATTTCAGTTTGGGTCAATAGAAATGCTTTGTTTCAACAGGATCAAAACTTCATTTTGATTTTGACCATTTTTAATTTTTGTGGGGTTTTTTTACTGTAAATAGCTTAAATTTCCAAATGAAAAGTCGTTTGGAACCAGAAAACCATAATATTTTCTGGATGATTTCAAACCTTTGTTCCCTGTCAAAAAAAAAATTAAAACCAACGCTAGTGAATATGCTTTTCTTTCCTGGCACATTGGGTCTCCTACATTGGGTCAGCAGATGGCTGCATCCTACTACCTCACTGCAGGTACCTAAACTATAAATATATCTATGATAGTTACATGCCCTCGCCAGTACCAGACCTGAGGACCTCACAATCTTTGGTGTATTTATCCTCACAATTCCCATGTTACAGATGGGAAACTGAGGCAGAGAGCAGCTCAACGACTTGCCCCACGTCTCACCAGTACTCTGGGATGTAGCAGGGAGTGCTACATCCCAGAACCTGGGGCTTCCAACTCCCAGACTAGCACTAGACCTAGAGCCGGGTGGAGAAAGATAATTCCATTTCACAGAGGAGTTTGATATTTCAAAATGTGGTTTTGGTCTGATTCAGAGCAAAACCCCAACATTTCAAAATGCTCTGTGAAAGGGATTGAACCCCTGGCAATGCAGACTCTGGACACTCTGGGGTCCCCCCTACTCTGATGCAGTCTGCCATGCAGGCCTCTCTGGAACCGTGAATGCTGGACTCCGAGCTCAACAGGGTGGGCGAGCAGGTAGGAAACCAGGTTCCACTGTTACTTGGGTGAAACGGAACGATTTTCTTTTCTGACCAGCGCTAACTATAACCACTGCACCTTCCTACCTCTCGATGGAATAGCACCAGATTGGCACCTGTGGAGGGCACATCTCCAAGGGTTCAACTGTGTGAGTATCATGAGTAAGAGGCAAGGAGCATCCATTGTGCCCTAAGGTACAATCCCCACTGGAGCTCTCCCAGGCACAGGGACAGCGCACAAGTCGCTACTCCATTCAGTGGGTGTAACATCCTCACCTCCATGTAGGCACTGCCTCACGGTCTCCCCAGCATACCTCAAACTAGCCATGTCCAGGGCCACCCAGGGGGGGAGGAGGGAGGAGTAGGGGGGAGGCAAGTGGGGCAATTTGCCCCAGGCCCCCGGCCCCGGAGGGGCCCCCACGAGAATATAGTATTCTATAGTATTGCAAGTTTTTTTTATGGAAGGGGCCCCCGAAATTGCTTTACCCCAGGCCCCCTGAATCCTCTGGGCGGCCCTGGCCATGTCTAGTGGGGGATTCAACCTGAGTGTTTATTCACACTGAGATCACCAGGCTCCTGTCCAGCCATTCTATTTTCTACCATTCTCAGTGAAGAATTATTTACGCAGGTTGGGATTTCTCCCTTCCTCCACCATTTCCTTAATCAGCAAAACCCCTTTGCACTTCATATTTAGTTATGCAATAAAATGATCTTTGCCATGGTACAGAGCCATTTGGTGTTGTATACTGCAATGCAATAGTATGAAGTGTAGTATCATACGGTCATATAGGGGTGTATGGCTGAAGTATAAACACAAGCATGCTGTAAGTAATGTTTACACGGGGGGAAGCATGCTCCAGCACAAGACTAGGCATCTGGGATCTGTTCCCATCTCCTCTACAAACATGCTGCGTGACCTTTGGCACATAACTTAACTTCTCTGTGCCTCAGTTTACCCCCTGTAAAATAGGGCTAATAATACTTATCTGCCTCTAGAGGCTTAACTAATTAATTTCATGAGCTTCGATGAAACTTGCTATCAAAAGTGCAAACAGTTATGTTGCTCATTTAGAAACCTGTGTAGGTTGTATAATGACATAGGCACTGGGTTTGGGTACAAGTTGTGCATAGGATACAAGCAGTAATTCTTTATTGGTTTGCAAACCTCAGCATGGACTGCCAACGTATCTCTGCTGCAGCTGTTACAGATCTTGTTATGGCATTAGGCTGACGCAGAGCGATTTCCTTCCAGAGGATTCTGGCACCGAGCACAAGCCTACTCAGACCTTAAGTGAGGAAACCATTGTTAATGGTTGTGATGACAAGGAGGTCTCAGGGAGAGCCCAGCTAGAGTCCAATGTGGCTCAGGAGTATGCGGAGATGGGGGAGCAGGAATGGGACACTGAATCCTATTATCACTGAACTGGCACCGCTTCTAATCCACCACAGAAAATAGACAATAGAATGGAACACCTGGTACCAATTTGGGTGCATACAAATGCTACCCATGTGTTGTGCTCTGAACGGTTTCTAGCTGAGAATTTTGTTTTCTGGTGGGAATGCTCACAACAATTGATATGCTGAGCAGCCTTTGGCACGGCACAGCTTTCAGTTTGGGACACTGATGTGTGCGTGGGAGAGCTTCTCTCTTCTTGATCCCTGGGTGGAACCCCCCATTAGTGTCATTATTCATTCACCCACCGAGGAGAGAACAGACCCCGGTAAGAATGTATCAGTGATTTAAAAAACCAAATCTGGGCATTCAGCATTTCAAATAAATGCAACCTCTCTAGAATGTCTTTCTGTTCTATTGGTCTAGTGGCATTGCCTGGTCTACTTCCCTAATGAACAGGGAAAGAATATCTTCTCCAAATGAGATTAGTTTGATGCCACAACATTCCTTAGGCCATCCCGGAGAGATCCTCCTGAATGATCAGTTTTTCAAACTGTGCTCACGTGCAGATTTTCTATCTGAAACATTTCCACTGGTCTACACAGGGCCAAAGTAACTCCCTGGAAGCTGCTCAGTCTCTCACAGTACACAATGGGGATCATTTTAGGCAGGTTATTTCAATGAATTGAGCAAGCTGAATAAGATAGTTATGATACATTTTGTTGGCATCCTTTTGTCTGTGAGAGATGGTGGGAATTGCAGCCTATGATGTAGATGGTTTGCAATGTTCATGTGACTGAATAGGCTTATCCGAGATTTGCATGATCTTTGGCAGTTATTGCAACTGTCTATATCTTGGTTGGGAGCTGCTTGCTTCCGACGGGCTCTTTTCTCCTCAAGCTTTGGGGGGCCAGCTTCTGTCATGGACTTTGATACCCTGATGGAGGCGATGGCACCACTTGCTACGATCACTTGCCAAGATTTCCCATTGGTCAGGATCAATTCCAAATGCCATCATATCTCACTTGCATGTGTCTTTATAGCAAAGCTTGGAACGTCCTGTTGTTCTTGTTCCTCCTGATAGCTCCCCCTATAGCATGTCCATCTTCCAACCTACTCAGGTGGCCCAGCCAGTGCAGTCATCTTTGCTTGAGCAGGGTTGTCACACTTGGTAAGTTTGCCCTTTGAAGAATCTCTGCATTGGTGACTTTATCCTGCCATTTGGTATTGAGTATATGGTGTAAACAATGTAGGTGGAAACTATTCAACCTTTTCTCCTGATGAGTATAAGTTGTCCATGTTTCCCCACCATACATGAGAGTGCTGAGGACACAAGCTTGGTACATTAGCATTTTGGTCTTAATGGTAAGCTTTGAGTTGTTCCATGCTCTCTTCCCCCTGTCCTAACACAACTGTTTTCTTGATGCTGATGGTGAGAGCAAATGCCTGACAGGCACTTGAAAGGCAGTCCATGAGTTCTGTAATAGATCTTCATTGTGGGCTATGCGGGCAGCATCATCAGCGAATAGAAGTTCCCCGATTAGCACTTTTTTGACTTTGATTTAAGTCGGGACAGGTTGAAGAGTTTCCCATCTGATCTTGGGTAGAGATACACTCCATCTTTCATATCCTTAAATGCACAGTTCAAGAGTACTGAGAAGAAGATTCCAAAGAGTGTAGGGGCAAGAACACATCCTTGCTTCACTCCGCTTTTCATCTCAAAGCTGTCCGAAATGGACCTGTCAAACTGGACAGTTGCTCTCATGTTGTTGTGGAATGAACGTATAAGACTTAACAGGGTTGGTGGACATCCTATCTTTTCTATTGTGAAACTCTGTATCATAACTAAATAACTAGAAAAGATAGTTATGATACAGAGTTTCGCGATATCATAAGGCCGGAAGGAACCATTACGATCATCTAGTTTGACTTTCTGCATAACACAGCCATAGACTTTACCCAGGATTCTTGTATCAAACCTGCCAACGACCTATTGTTGAACTAGAGTATCTTTTAGAAAGACATCCAATCTTGACTGGAAGATGCCAAGTGATGAAGAGTTTACTATATCCTTTGGTAATTGGATGGTCAATTATTCTCACTGTTAAAAATTCACCCCTTATTTCCGGCCCCTGGATCGTGTAAAAACTTTTTTCTGTAAGATTAAATATCCCTCTGGCATCATAGGAAGGGATTCATACTGCTGCATTTTAAACTCAAATAAGAAAAAATCCCAATGTCTAATCCTACTTTCCCTAGCCTTGTAATATCACTTGCATATCAACAATCCACACACACATCTTCATTTACTACACACTCTTGTATTATCTTGACACCAGAGCACATAGAAACATAAGAGCAAAACTACAAAGGGTGCCCATAGTGACACAAAACAGGGAACGAAGGAGGAACTAAGTAGGCCTACAGGCAATGAAATACAGTGAAATGGAAGCAAATCTTCCCATTGCACTCTTACTTCTATTCAACATCTAGATAAACAGTACAAAACACACCTCCTGTGTAAATCACAATGAATACCTTAAAAGGATTGGGGAGGACAGAGCCAGTCCTCACATAGTTCGTTTTTAGTGAAACTTTCCTTTCCCCCAACAGGACTTCAGGGTCAGGCAACTTTTGTTGATCAATTCTACAGTCCAATGGAAAATATACATCTGACCATGGACATATATGTCAAAGGAGAGAGAACTGATTCTACATCGCCACTCACTGGATGTTATTTTATTTGGTGTTAAACATGAAGCAGATTCCCTGTCTATTTACTAATGTCCGTTGGCAAGTGACTCACCACATACTGGATACCGATTTAAAAAGTTACCTCACTGAAATGTCTGGGCCTAATTCCAACAGGCACCAAGCACTGTCATCTCCAATGGGATTTAGGAGTGCCCAGCCTCTTAGAGGAGGTGTTCAGCAATCCAGAGGATTGGACCCTAGGTGTTGCAGAAGCTGTCAAAGTAGTGGTTAACCTCTGTCTGTCATTCTCTCTATCATGTCATTAGTACCTTTGATAAGGGTAAAAATGTGCCATGCAAGATGGGGGTGTATGGTCACGTGCCATGGTTTACACACTCCTCTAGACTCCAATTTCACAAGCAAACTCAGGAATGTCAGACTATCTTGGCCATTGCATGCTCTGTCCCTTCTTGTGATGTGCGCAAATACAAAACAGACCACTTGTCAACTCACTGGTCTTTGTTCCACAGACCATCTTCTATGTGCCTGAATGATGCTTTCATCAATAGGAATCAAAGAGCCGAATCTTCTTTGTGTGCAAAGATGTTTTCTTCCCAGACCTGGGTCGGTGTTATTCACCACTTCTGTGGTCTCCTTGAAAACCCCTAGCCTGGCTATCAGACTTCTCCTAACACCCCTGACTGACACAAGCTGTCTCCTGTTAGCCTTCTGAGAACAGGCCTGCGAGCAGAAGTGATGCTATCATGATGATGATGATGATGAATTATTTCTGCAGGCCTGGAGCGTGCAGTACAAGACAACAAGGCCCTGATCCAAAAATCTTACAATCTAAGGGCTCAGTCCCGCTCCCGTTTGAAGTCAGTGGGTCAGACTCACAGCTGGTGAGAGGCGGTAGATGTCCACTGCAGTCACTGGAGAACGCCAATTCACACCAGCTAAAAATCTGGCCCAATTAGTTGAACCGGAGCAGGTTCAAGCCCCAAAATTATTACCTGCAGAATGATAATTTGGGGTCTACTGGCAGGCCAAGAGGAGTCTGCAAACAAATGTCTTCTACATTCTGCCAGGCCCCTTGTCATTTACTGAAAGACTTGTGTGTTTGCCATGAACGTCAGGAGACAGAGCTGGCCTGTTTACCAGGAATATCAAGAGGCTGACCTTCATAAAAATGAACAAATACTTTTGAACCTACAGAGCCTGCAATCCACAGGAGGTCCCCCAAGGACCTAAAGACAGAAGGAGCAAGAGGCAGATTCCTTTGTGACTAGTAGCAGGAATTAAAAAGAAAATGTAAAGCAACACACATGTGGGTTTTTTTAGGTAATCTTTTTAATACTGTAGCTGGGGGGGGGGATTTTTCAGCCAGGGGGCCTTAGAGAAGGCGCAGTATGTTGAGACAATGTAAAAATTAGGGGTCTGATTTTGACACCCATAAGTACTTTACTCTACAAGCAGCTCCATTCATTTCCACAGGACTACTTGAACAGTAAAGGGCTACTCATCCGGAATAGTAGAACCAGGCCCCCAGCTGAGCAGGTGATAAAATATAGTGCCCTTGACAAAAGTGCATTGCGTTGCACTCTCAGATCCTGCCTTTACCATCCGCCCCAGTGAAAGGATGGCGGCATATTGCTGCTCTTCCCCCAGCAGCAGCACAGGGCGGAAATCATGGCTCCCTCTTCTCTCACTTGCTCCATCAGGGAAGCAAATTTGTTCTCCTGCTTGGTGGTCTATACCAGCAGCAAATTGGTATCCCTGGCCTGCACAAGTTTAGCTGCTTGGGCTGGTGTATTGGGAGCGGGGGCAGGGGGGAGGTGGAGCCAAAGGCGCCATCTACTTCCTGCCTTTCTCCATCCACTTCCTGCCTGCCTACTCAAAGTGGGAGGGAGTAGCGGGTATACAGGGCTTGGTTACTACAATGCAGCTGGACCAGGTCTGTGGAGGCTGTGTTGGGACAGCACATCTCACTGCCCATTAGGCCTCCGTGCTGGTGGATAGGACAAAATCCAACCAAACATTTAAAAGTCAAGCAAAACCCAGCGAGTGGAAGGCAAAGGAAAGTTTTGTTCTGTGAGAGTCTCATGCTGGCATCTCCTAGCGCCTAAGTGCCAGCTGCCAGTTAGTTTTGTTTTTATTAGGCTGACAGCTACACATGGGCAGATGCCAACTTTTGTTCGTTATATTTCATATTTTATAGCTGTGGTTTAGGTTTGAAAAGCTGTTGGCATTTGGAGCAACAGCAGCCCTCATCCCTGAGGGCGTGCCAGGCTTTTTGTTTTTTAATTTCTATCTCCTCTGTGACAGCTGCGGTTTCTAGCAGTGCTCGTCGGCTGGTCTGCTCCTTGCCCCTGTAGGGCTCTGGTCCTTTCTTGCAGTCCTGTGTTTAAGTCACATCACGTGCAATGTTTAGCTTGGTTGAAAAAACTCCATGGCAATGCAACCAAAAACAAAGCAATCAGCATTTTGACAACACTCCACTCTAGACGTTGTAGTCCCCCTCAAGCATCCTGCTGAACTGTCCTGGTGTTGCACTGTTGGCTACATCAGCATTACATTATTTGGGCCTTTCCCCTACACCGAGGGAATGCCCAGCTGGCTGTTTGAGCTAGGACAGTGCAAAAGGGCCTAGCGAGGCTCAGTATTGTGCCCATAATTCCCACAATTTAAAAGGAGAAACATGTGTGGAGAAGTTGTTTCATTCGCGAGCACAGCTGGTTACAAATACTATTTGTTTTGAATGTAGACCATCTCTTTGGTTAGGAAATAATCCGTAAACTAACCCCAATTTCATTATTCATAAATATTGACCAACGACTACAGTTTATTCATCAAAGCTATTCGTTGTTCATTAACTTGCTTTGAATATTTACTATGCATTATAGGGTCCAACTGTGCAAACCTTGCTCACCACAGCAAGCAGTTCCTCCCCCGAATAACTCCAGAAGGGTTTCCTCACTTGGCCTGTTCCAGTGCCACAGGGAGCATGCACATGAGCAAGTGTCTCTCCAAATGTTAATGAGGGTTTCACAACTGGGTAGTTTTTGAGTTGAGTGATTGGTTGTCCAAGTCACATGTTATTATTTTTGCTAACTGATTGGATGAAAGTTTTCTTAAAAAAACCAACCCAGCGGAATAACTAACGACTAGTAATAGACTGTTATAATGCATTTTCAGATGATGAATTAACTGTTCATGCTACAACTCGTGAAGCTTTCAGGATTCACAAACATTTGGCCATCACCTAACTACTGGTGAATGACAAAAAATATCACCTTACAATTGGTAGTGAAATGAGCTTGATGGATTTACCCTACACTATATTTACCTAGCAGGGTTTTTGTTTAAACTCTTCAACTAGCTCAGCGCTGGATTCTCCATCTGCTGTGATTGTTTATCTTGAGGAACACTGTCTTGGAACATACTTGAGATATCTGCAAGACTGCAACTGTCGGACCCTAGACCACGAAGGCAGCATCTTTCAAGGTTTCTGGGTATTTTTAAACAAATGAGTGTCTGCAAGTGGGACTGTGGATGTGGTAGGAGAAAGAAATCATCGACATCCATCCAATTCTCCCTTGTTTATTGGTCAGATGTGCAAAATCACATTACCGTGGTTTGTGAACTAGAAATCTGACAAGAGCAATTGAACTCTTGGATTTATATTTCTAGCAATTTCATCTTGTCATTTGTGGTTTTCTTCAAATTAGAAAACAATTAAATGAAGAATCTGGCAAAGAAAGGGAGCCAGACGTAACAATTTCTCTCTACTTTTTTTTTTTTTTTAATGGCAGCAAAAGCAATGTAATTTAATTCTTCCAGATCCTCAGCTGCAGCACAGCTCAGGAGATATTGTCAAGGAGAAAAAGCCTCCTTCTCCAAAGATTGTGGATGAAGGTCGAATATTCTATTTGCCAGGCAGAAGGGGGAAGCCCTGGAACTACAGAACTGAGTTCCTGCTTGGAAGCCAAAAGCCCAGCTCAGCGGTTCAGATCTGACATCCTGACCCACGCTACTCTGACACTGCAGTTTGGAAAGTGAGGAGTCATAGGCTCTAGTTATACTGTAGCAAAGGCAGGCAAACAAAGGTCTCATTATAAAAAGACAGGTTTCAGAGTAGCAGCCGTGTTAGTCTGTATCCGCAAAAAGAACAGGAGTACTTGTGGCACCTTAGAGACTAACAAATTTATTTATTATTTTTATTATAAAAAGAGATCCTCTAGAACTGTAATAAAGTGGAAGGAGAATTCCTTAGTGCAAATCAAACTCTCATATCTGGGCAGCTCTAAAGTCATTAGCAAGTCAATATTAATACTGGGGAATCCTAATTTTGTTATAAAAGATACATGCGTGTTATACATAGGCCTCATACACCTGCCCTCCATGTATCTAGGCACACAGAGTGACAGGATGGGTTTTATCTATCTAGTTTAGGACTTACAACTACAATAGACTTACTTATGTCATTCAGCTGTAGCTGAGATCAGGAGAGGTGCTTGAGACAGAGCTTCCTTTGTTTAACAGAGAGGGAGCCATCACCAGGGCACTTGCTGAGTGAGCCCCTCGGCTTTGGGAACTTATGCTCCACCTCAACTTGAAACAGCAGAGGAAGGATTGTCCCGTGGTTAGAGCACAGACTAGACTATGCAGAACTGGGCTCAATTCCTTGCTGTACTCTGCCACAGACTTATTGTGTCTCCTTGGTCAAGTCATTTAGACTGTCTGTTCCCATCTGTAAAATGGGGATAACAGCACTTTCCTACCTTACATGGGTGTTAGGCACTCAGGTGCTATGGCCATATAAGTATATAGATAGCCCAGATTTATTAGCCCTTAGGGCACCCTGCAAAACGAATCTTTTCATGAAGGCCTGGTCTACACTACAGTAGCTCCCACTGATGTAACTCACCCAGTACACCAGCTTAATAACTCCACCTCTGCGAGAGGCGTAGCACTTAGGTTGATGTAATCAGGTCGACACAGCATCAGTGCAGACACTGCACTGCTTACATGGACTGTTGCTGCCTTTCAGAAGCCGTCCCACAATGCCCCACACTGACAGTTAAATCGGTGCAAGCGCTCCTGGTGAGGACGCGCATGGCCAACACAAGGAGCGTAGCCTGGCATGCAAAAGCGATTCAATTACTGCAGTGGCTGTACATTGATGTAACTTTGGTCGACTTAGTTTTGTCGAGTAGACGTGCCCTGAGGCTTTTGAGAAGGAGGCAATTGCCCCAGAGATCTGTGTGCAATGGGGTATTCTATCTTCTTTTGCTGTGACGTGTTAACTGATGATCGACAGTGTATAGTGGAGTTTGTTGATGGATTTGTCCCTTTGTCAAGATTCCTAGCTCTTGGGAAAGGCATCGTTTTAAGTTCTTATAAACATAGCTAGCTATATAAAAATGCTCTAATAATTAATGTTTTATAAAGTTTGCGGCTATTGTTCCATAAATTAAGATCAAAGGGTAAATAAATACTATCCTTAGGTATATAGGCACTGATCCCATCCTACCAAAGAATTTTACTTTGCAATAAACCAATTAATTTTTGCATACTAATTTGTGTGCTGCATTATAGATTTGAACTAAATGCTCCATCTTTCCCCACCCCCGGGAATGGAATTTGCTTGAAAGCGTCATATTACTAGTATCTTTTCCTTTGTGCTTGTTAGCAATAAGAACAAAAAGAAAACCAGCTTGCAATGTTTCTCCTGACCTTAAATTATTGACTATGAACTCGTGTGTTATTGGGATTTCCTTTGCTCTCCACAGAAGTGGTGAACGTCTTTTAGTCTTATAACATGAGGAAAGAGCACTAGCAGCTTCAGAACATTTTTAATTAGTGTATCCTTTGTGCTTGAGGAAAGAACAAGGGTTACACTGATCACTCTCTTAAAGAAGATTATAATCCTAGCAGCAAAACAAGCTGCTTCTCAAGATAAGGATCAATGAAAATGTTGTACGTAGGGGCTACGATTGGGGCCTGAGAGCTAGGAACCTGGGCTGTACAATTTGTGTTACTACTGCATGTTAATGGCAATAAAAGCTGAATCTCTGCTAAGTAAAATAACCCATTGTTCATTCTGATTTGCACCGAGCCACAATAGTTATGTTCATGCGGCCCCTGGTTCTGTGATCGGCAGACCTGATGTGTTTTTCTTGGCATAGCCAACTTAAACGTTTGTCATTCACCGAGGGGACTCGCACCAGATTGGAAACATTAGGACAGGCAATTTCACTGATGTTTTGGTTTCAACGATACAATCCTGCTAAAAAGAAAGTGTTTGACAGCGACTTTAAAAAAAAAACCCAATCTATAACAACTTTCTTATAGGAAACACATGTTTGTTCTCCACATTAACACACACCATTATGCTAATAAGAGCACAAATATTGGGTTGGATTTTGCTCGTAATATTTGTGCAAATGACTATGGTATGAAATAGAGCTGACTTTTGTTTACCGCCCTGAAGAGATGCCGAGAGAGAGGGAGCAGAGTCCAGTGAATGTGCACTTGAAATGACCTTATTATAGACATCGGGAAAGTGTCTATGTACCTTTCCATGGAACTGTATGAAATTAAGCATCGGGGGGAAAAAATCAAGGATCAACTACTGGTTTGGATTAGTTTCTTCTCACCTAGCCCTATATTGGATTATACAGTTCCTTAGTGATAAAGCTGCATGGACTGAAATAAGGTTCAGGTGACGGCTCTGGTTTACTTTTTGTCTGACCAGCCATAAGAAAATGAACGCAGTGGATTTCAGGGAAGCTTTGCATATAAACTAAAGAAATTATCTATGTGTTTCCTCCCCACCCCTTCCCTCCCCTTTGCCTTAAAAGCCCAGCACAGTTTATCCATTAATGGAAAGAAATTAGAAAAACCACTTTAATGTGATGTATGTACTTGGAAATACTTGTGAAAATACTTGGAAACGTGGCACTTATAAAACACAGCAATAATGGACTGAGGAAATTGTCTCCTTAAACCCAAGACCGTAATTAAGTACTTTCAAGATTAGCAACACTGTACTCCATGAAAATTACCGAATCCTTAACATTTATCTTCATCTAAACATTACAGAACCTGAGTCAGATGTATGGGGGTGAGCAGAAGGAGTTTATCTGCCTGAAGTTTTTTTTTTTTTTTTTTAAAGAAATATTTTAGACAGACACCATCAAGGTCTTTTTCATAATATCTAATTTTTAAAATTCAGATACACACTTTTTTTCCTTACAGATTTCCCCCATTCTATTTGCATGCATGCTGGTTTGCTAGTGTAGGGTTACTCCCGCATGCCAGCTGGTATCCAGTTTTAAAATTTTATTCTTTAGAAAAATAAATATTGAAGTATTTATTTTGGGTGGAAAATATGCAAAGAATGGAATTGCCTTTTGCAAACAAGTACAGAGGAACCTCACTAATCCAAACGGCAAAGCCTTACACAATAAACTGAAAGCCACGTGGATCTGAAAAGCTGGAGTTGACTAGCGCATCTCTCTGTTTGGGGGTTGCAGACCTCAGATCAGTGAGGTTCTACGGGGACTGGCAGGGAGGGGGCCATTACAGGCAACGCCACACTTGTAACACCAGCTGCGTGGAGCAACAACCCCCTTGTCTGGGCTGCCAGTGGGGTTTGAATCCAGGACTGTCAGGGACAAAACATAAGCCTCTTCTGCCTGAGTTAAAGGAGTAACTCCACCAGTTGGCAGCTGTAGTAGGGCCTTATCCTCAGAGGTGGATTTAAGAACACAATGACCCACGCTGTGGTGGGGTGGGTCATGCAAGTAAAAGTAAAGGTGGCTGTGAGTTCTTTGGTCTGTGGATTGGCTGAGCTTGGAGCTGGCCAGCCCCGGTAACAGTATGGGCCTCCTGGTTCCCACTTGCCCCACAGCTCAACGGGACTGGCTCCCACCAGAAAGCTAAAAAAAGAGGAGATCGAGACTCCCCTGCGGTGAGAGTCGGGGGTTGATTTCTTTACCCCAGGCACTGGGGCAGGCCCCAGCAGAAGCTTTACCGCCAGGGCTGCACAGAAAGGACAGAGGATGAGAGGGCAGAAAAGGCCCTGGCTCACAAAAAGACGAGGCGCTCTTATGGTGAAACGGGGCTGCGGGACAGAGGCAGAGCAGCTGCTGCCAGGAGGCACATAAAGGGAAGGGGGCATCGTCACAGGAGTAGTGAGAGCAAAACAAGCTGTCTTAAAGGCACAGATGCTGCAGAGGGAAAACCCCAGTAGTGATCATAAAAAAAGCAAAAGAGTTTGCAATGGAACAAGGGCTCCTGGGTTCCCAACATTCCCACCCCACCCCCCAGGGTTTTAACTGTGTTTTAAATCAGGGTGGTCAAAATGGGTATAGCGTTTTCAACCCTTGAGATTTTAGATTCCCACTCTTTTGAAAGCTGGTGGTTTTAGTAAAGCTCGAGAAAAAGAGTAAGTGTCTAGTCCACAGGATTGCAGAGAAAAGCTTGAAAATGTGACTCTCCAAGCTTCAAACCGGAGACGGCCCAAAGACATTTGTTATTTAAAAAAAAAATCTCAGGAGTTTTATGTTAATCTTCCAATTTTTTGAGGCCTGGCTTGTGACTGTTGAACTCTCGGGCTTGGTGGTTTGTGTCTCGGCCACTATGAGCATCAGGACTCGATCAACAAAGAAGCCCCAACACCACACTCTTCCTGGTGCCCCATGAACCCCCTTCTCCTACTCACTTCTGCAGTCTCCTCTCCTCTGTTCCTAGCCCATGTGCACCTCCTTCTTCCCTTCTGGCTCTTTCCAGGATCCCCTCTCTCCTTGTCTCTCCCTTCCAAGTCCCCTTTGCCCTTTACAACCCCTCACCCCTTTATTCCTGGTTCTCTCCTCTCATCCTCTCTGATTTAGTATCTCTTTGCTTCTCTCCTAGATCCCCCCCCCCCATACCATCTTAAAGGACCTCTTGGACCCTTGGAGCACTGACCAAACCTGAAGATCCTCCACCTGGCCTGGGCTGAAGAAAGAAGCAAATGGCACAGATGAAAATGCTGAGCCCTTGAATTTTGGCAGCATGTCTTTGAAAATGTGAAGCCTGTCAATACAAAGCCAGGGCTAGGTCCTGGCAGCCCACTCATTCCTGTTGGTAAATGCCTATTATCCTATTAGCTGGAGGACAGTACCAGTATCATGTCTTCCTCTTCCAATCACTGTTGCATAATAGGGCTTCATTTCATTTCTGAAAGAAGTTTGTTTACCAAGAGGAAAGGGGGAAAGAATATGTTTTGTCACCTCTGTGCTAAACCTATTGTCTCCTTTCTAAAAGCAATCATCTTTAGATATTAAAATGGCATGTACCAGGCATTGCATAGCATTTCTTCTAATCTGTCTGCATTGCCAATCCAGTTCACAGATTGCATTCATTCTTCTTTGAAAAGCTTTACACTGTTGAGTCAGAATTTTGCTAAGAAATAGCATTTGCTCACATTGGCAACATGTTCAGCTAGGCTGAAGGACAAAGTCAAGAACAGAGGCGTGACTGTGGCCTGTTAGGATGACTAGAAAATCAGAGGCCTAAACCAATTACTACATCTTTCAGGCTATTTCAGATTTTAAAAGAGACACTAAAGATAAATTTTCTTCTGCAAACACAGAACAAAGTAAGTAAGAAACGTACAAAGCATAGACCTCATTTAAGTGGCACGAGTCTGGTTTTCCATCCTCCTAACCGTCCAGGGCATTTTGATCTGCCTGAAAGTTACATGAAAAGACAAGGGGATGATCCAGAATGAGTGGGGGAGAGGATGAAGAAGAAAGCCTAGATGGGACAGAAGGAGAAGAATGGAGCTGAATCTTTTTCCTCCACCTCCCTCCAGAACTTTGGGGATCTGGATCAAACATCTATATTTTGAGTGGGAAGGGTAAATTCCAGCTTGGGAAACATACCTGTGCTAGCACTGATCAAGATAGCATGCTAAAAATAGAAGTGTTGCCACACAAGCAGGAGGGGCTAGCTGCCTGAGTCTGAGACACTAGGTATGTACGTAGGGCAGCTAGTCTCTCCTGCCGCTCACGTCATCACGGCTACACTTCTATTTTTAGTGAGCTAGCTCAATCAGAGCTAGTGCGGGTATGTCTACTTGAGGTGGAATTTACGCTCCATCATGAAGCATAGATGTACCTTGAGAAGAGCAGAACTGGCATCCCATATCCAGGCCTACAAGAACACTGGTGAAATTCACTCGGGGTGAATTTTACCTCTTTGCAGAAAACTAGTGTAAAACCTATGTGAAGTCTATAGCAATAGGGTACAATCCCTTTAAATAGTTTGTGAGCCCTCTACTGGCACTCACCATGCTCCCCGTGTGAGAAGCTACAGAACCCATCCAAAAGCAACAGTGTGTATAGACAAAGCTCATGTCAATCCCGATGGGCTTTAGTAGTCCGTACTCCTTATGCTGGGGCACTGCATAGAGGTGAAATGTATTCTGCTTAAACTTCGTAGGTTGGGCCCATCTTTCATAGCAAAGAAATAAGTAATTAAGTGCTACCCGCTCAACCTGCCAAATGATTCGCATTATCCTATCCAAAACCAAACTGCTCCTTCACACCTGCCAACTGAAAGGGATTTAAGCCCCTGCCGCTGACATTATTTTATCCATGACTATTCAAGGTAATAAAAGTATCCTCCATTGTGATGCACTCTGACACCTCTGATCCAGCTCTGCATTAAGGCTTTGATAGTGAAGCGCAGGGCAAAGGCAATTCAAATGCTCTAAAGAAGCAATTCAGAGACATCCTCCTCCATCAATGCAGGTTACTAACATGGAGGTAAAAGGTGTCAGGCCGCATTGATGGCATAGATCTATCCCTATGTAAGATATTAATAAGGACACATTTTTAATTTTGCATACAGTAAAGATTGCACCGGGCTCACAAAACAGGAGGAATGGACCTATAAGTCTTAAATGCATTTCAAGACAAATGACACAGGTTTATTTATGACATCAATTTATTTTTCACTTTGCAATTACGTAAAAATAGCAATAACATGGCAAGAGAGATGATGTGATGGATCCAAGTGCTGAATTATTCATTGTCCTTCAGCTGTTGACTTCACATCAGCTGTCTACCAATGTGCATTGCATAAATCACGATGGCTCTTTTTAGCCACAACCACTCTAAGCTCCTATCAGATGCTTTTTGTATCAATCCCCTTACAAGCCATGGAACAGCCAGTTTGCTCGAGGAAACAACGTACAGAAACTGACTTGAAGGGGATGATGCCACTTGCGGTAGCTCTGGTTCTCTGTGATGAAGAGGAGAAACCTAATCAATAGAACTAGAACTTTCTGATGCACAATGTTTTATATAAAGAACAGGCAACACATATGATAGGTCTGACACATTATAGTAGGGAAAGTAGACATATATTTCATCAGGGCCCTATGCAGTATATCCCATATGATACTTTAGTCCATATTGTGGTTTCTCATAATAACAATGATAGAAGCTCTTTTAAAGGAAGAGGGAGGTTTTCCTTTAAACTTCATTGACTCCGTTTTGCATATTATTGAATCATATTCACTTTCCAAACCCTAGCCTTAATCCCCCATGTGTAAACTGCCACTGGTTTAAGTGGGAATCAGCAGGGCCGGCTCCAGCGTTTTTGCCGCCCCAAGCGAGAAAAAAAATAAAATAAATAAAAGCCATGATCGGCGGCACTTCGGCGGTAGCTCTACCACCGCAGCGGCATTATTCAGGGGCGATTCGGCGGCAGGTCCTTCCCTCCGAATTGCCGGCAAAGACCCGGACATACCGCCCCTTCCCGTTGGCTGCCCCAGGCACCGGCTTGCTGCGCCGGTGCCGGCCCTGGGAATCAGGAATGCTCAGCACCTGGCAGGATACCATAACTCTTGCAATAACACTCTACACTCGAATCTGTGTGAAATATGGTAGCCTCATTGGACAGTCAAGGATCACCTAGAAAGTCAGAACACTTAGCACATAGTTAACTTAGGTTTACACAACTAAGAAGAGTGAAGAGCTCAGTCCTTAATTTGTGCCAGGGCTTGCCAGGGCTCAGCCCTGGCACCTCCGGCCCTGGCGGTTCAGAGCCCGGCACCTCCGGGCCTGGCGGTTCAGAGCCCCGGCACCTCCGGGTCTGGTAGTTCATAGCCCCAACACCTCTAGGCCCGGCAGTTCAGAGCCCCGGCACCTCCAGTCCCGGCAGTTCAGAGCCCCAACACCTCCGGGCCCGGCAGTTCAAAGCCCCGGCACCTCCGGGCCTGGCAGTTCAGAGCCCAGCCCGGCATCTCTGGGCCCGGCAGTTCAGAGCCCCGGCACCTCTGGGCTTGCTGCATCACTTTCATTACAAATTAAGCACTGGAAGAGCTGTGTATTACATACCTTTCCTGTCTGTCTTGTTGATTAGATTATAAGCTTTTCCAGGCAGAGCCTGGCTCTTACTCTGTGTTGGTGCAGCACCCAGCACAACAAGGCCTGCTTCTCAGCTGGCCCTTAGGAGCTTCTGTCATGAACATGATTAATAATAAAAATGCCATTTCCAGTTTTCAGCGGTCGAACCTACTGCTGCCTCTTATTTTAGCATCGTGTGGGAGCCCACTTTTCACCCTGCTTGCAAGGAGACATGTGGATAGCCCTCTTCTCATTCCTGTCATTCTCCAGTCCTCGCTTTCAAAAGTCTGCTGAGAGCTCTAAGAACGGGCGTTAATTCCCTAATTGCAGCCCAACGAACTGCCAGCAGCCAAGCTCTTCTGCCACACGTATAGGTGCTCCTGCTCCCCAGACTGGGCAATGGTATTCGTGACCGTCTGCATCAGTGGGTCTGCCTGTGACACACGTTTGTTTCTCTGCTGCCCTGTGGTGGAATTTATTACTAAAATTATTAATTATTATGTATTTATTTATATGATGATAGCCTCCAGAAGTTCCAGTCCAGGATCAGGGCAAACACAGAACAAAGAAGAGCTTCCTCATGCTCATATTTACTCCGTGCCAGAAGCAGAGGATGTAGAAGCAATTGGATGCCAAGCCGCAGCAGAAAAAGGCAGGGGAGAGTTACAGGAAATCTCCATCGGGCCTCTTCTGTGACAGAAAAGCTTTGTGATTTCAGGAGCCTATGACTAGCACAGCTGCCAAACATGGTTTTGTAAGATGTAGATTAAACATCTGTCTGGTATGCTTTGTGCTTTTCTATGGTACTCATCACCGTAGTATATGATCACCTCAGAAATGTTACCGGTTTATCATCACATTTCCCCAGGAGGGACGTCAATGGTCTTATCCCCATTTTTTACAGATGGGGAAACTGAGGCTCAGAGTAATTAACTGACTTGCTCAAGGTCACGCAGGGAGTCTGTAGCAGAGCTAGAAATTGAATCCAGCTCTCCTAGGTGCCAGTCCAGTGCATGGACACCAGTGGGAATACTCATGTGTGGAAGCGTGTGCAGGATTGGGGCCCAAGGGTGTTACCCACATTGGAGGAAATTAATATTCTCACGGAATCTCTGCAGGAATTGCTGGTTCCATGAAACTGTTCCATTACTATCCGTTTTTTTAAAGCTATACATTGGGTGAACGTAGACGTAAATACAGACCACAAAATATTTGGAGCAGATGCACAAAGGACATCCAGTCACCAAACTACAATTATAGGAAAATTGCTTCCCCCAGCCCTTCTTTCTGCCTTTTCTTGTGGTTTGGTAATGTTAAATACAGAAAAAAGAAGATAATGTGCTTTCGTGACATGTCTGTTAAAAATACCATATAGATTCATTTAAAAACATTTTGGTACCATCAAAATTCTTCTCAATTTTCATGAATACCTGAAATCTAGTGTCTCTGATATAGCAGAAATGTGATTAACCGTCATGTGAAATTGACAAAGATAATTGTGGACCGAAGAGGGTGTTCATTGTGAATTGCTGTGAATTATTTCATGCAAAAGATTAGAAAATGATGTAGCGGGAAGAAAAAGACTAGGCTGAAGTTTGCCTGCAGCAGATGCATTCAGAGAGAGGGGCGGGGGGTTCTGGTAGCTGCTAAGCAGTTTGAACTCCCACTGAAGTCTATAGGTGAGGTACGTGGGCAACATCATACAGAAAAAAACCCCAAGCCAAAAATTTCAAATCTGGGTGCCTCAAGTTAGGTGCTTGATTGCCAAGGTGCTGAGTGTCAGCAGCTCCCACTAACTTCAGTGAGATTAGCTGGGTGCTCAATAGAGCTACGTGAGAAAAAAAAACCCACGGAAAAGGAAAACAATCATTTTTGTAAAAAATTTCCACAGAAAATTTCAACTTTTCATGAAAAAAAAATGAGACACCAAAACGTTTGGCCCAAAACTGAAAACTTTTCATTTTTTTCTTTGCTTTGACAAAAAGTTGATTTTTTTCCCCAGAAAGCAGAAGCTTTTACAGAAACATTTCATTTAGCGCAATCACCGATTTTCTCTCAAAAAGCAGATTTGACGTACATTATTTGTTATCTGGTCCTACTGCTCAGCACTTCTGTAAATCGAATCACTTACATTTAGGTGCCTCAATATGAATTTGGGAGCCTCACTTTAAACAACCAGGTTTGGAAATAATGGCTTTGTCTCTTAAAAATTAGATTGCAATTTGGAATTTCTGTATTATAATTTACAGGCTTTTTAGTTCTACAGATACTAGTCTTGAACGGATTGAGATGCTATGATTGTTACAGACTAATGCCAAAATAAATTTGTTAAAATTATTGGAAGATATTGATTGATGGATGGATGTTATTAATATTTGGTATTGGAGTGAGCAATTGTGGAAGTATTCTTGTTTGATAATACATCCAAACCTATTTTTCTCATGCAATTACTTATTATTTTTTAAATCTCCATCCTTGCAGGAAAAAAGATCTTGAAAAGTCGAATGATTCCACTTACCACAAAGGACTCAGGGTGGTTCAGATCATGCATTCAGGTTAGAGAGAATAAGAAGCACTGCAAAGACATCTGTTCATGCATTATCTGTGGAACCTAAACAGTTGTGCAATTTACAAATCAGCCTGATTGCTTTAGCCTCTTAGTATCACTAACCCACCCCTAGTATGTTGATTTTGAAGGTTCTGTTGCATCTGAGCATTTTAGACATGATAGTCTGATGAAAACCTCTGAATTATTTCAAGCTATTTCACTTCGGGTTGCTTTCCCCCTCTGTACCTTGCTGCAATGGACTCAGACTCATAGGCTTTAAGACCAGAAGGGACCATCGTGATCATCTAGTCTGACCTCCTGCACCTTGCAGGTCACAGAACCTCACCCACCCACTCCTGCAATAGACCCATAACCTCTGGCTGAGTTACTGAAGTCCTCGAATCATGGTTTAAGCCTTTAAGTTATTTAAGAATCCACTATTTACAGTAGTTTCAACCTACAAGTGACCTGTGCCCCATGCTGCAAAGGAAGGCAAAAAACCCGAGAGTCTCTGCCAATGTGACGCAGGGGAAAATTCCTTCTCGACCCCAGATATGGTGATCAGATAGACACTAAGCAAGAATTCTCCATAGTAACTCAGAGCCCTTCCCATCTAGTATCCATAATCAGCCGTTGGAGATATTTGCTGCTAGCAGTCATAGGCGAGGTGATTGGTACTAATTACGATGAGAAAAACAGTAAGGAAAACAATGCCATGACCAATTTTGCCAAAAAGGAGCAAACATGGCACAAGGATCTGATTTCAATTAGATGTAAAAACATCCTGCATCATATTCTGATTTAACTGTGTATATCCAGCTATCAATACCAGTGGAGAATGTATCAGACTGTTTCTCCTTTAATACTTAAGAGATGGAAAAACATCTTGCAGCGGGAAACTGACCCATCTCCTCTTAAGCCTTTTGGGTTATAATTTTGAGTCCCCAGAATTTAACCTTCAAAAGTCAGACCTGTATCCACATTACCACAAAAGTGTATAGCTGGTCTGATTTGAGGGTAGGTTGCTTTAGGAGTTTTGCTTTCTACTATATTTCTCTTTGATAGATATTTAGCAGTATTTTGAATCTTGTAGGCAGCAACAAATTGTTTGCTGGAGTCCAGTTCACATTAATGATATTACAAACAGTTCATATGTATATTGATGATTAAGAATTTCATATAACAGAGCATGTATCTATCTAGCTAATATGTAACTGTTTGCTAATATGAACTGTTTGTTAACATTAACATGAAGAGGATTCCAGCAATTACATAAATATAACATGGCACAATGTGTGGGTTTATTTATATATTGTGACAGACCCAGACCAGTGGGGTACAGGAGTCTGGTAGAAGGCAAATATACTGGTCACTGGATGGATAGTTTCTGTTCCCTGAGTGACCAGAGCAGAGGCTGCACTAGAGCAATCAGGAACCTGCTAGAACCAATTAAGACAGGCAGGCTAATCAAGACACCTGGTTTAAAAAGGACCTCCCATTAGTTAGTGGAGGGCGAGCAAGGAGTAAGAAGGCGTGCTGCTGGAGAACTGAAGAGTACAAGCGTAATCAGGCTTCAGGGGGAAGATCCTGTGGTGAGGATAAAGAAGGTGCTGGGGGGAGGCCATGGGGAAGTAGCCCAGGGAGCTGTAGTTGTAGCTGTCACGCAGCTGATACAGGACACGTAGACAGCTGCTATCCACAGGGCCGTGGGCTGGAACCCGGTGTAGAGGGTTCTCCCCAAACCTCCCAACTCCTGATTGGACACAGGAGGAGTTGACCTGGTCTGTGAGCGACACCAGAAGGCAAGGTCTAATTTGGAAAGGGATCTGGCCTGTCCCCGACCCACTAGGTGGGACAGAGAGACTGCGGGATTGTTCTCCGTTTCCCCCACGCTGGCCAGTGATGAGGTGAGCTGAGTGAACGGCAGGTTTGAGCCTCTAGCAGAAGTGGCCAAACCGAGGGCTGCCGTGAACCTCTGAGGCGAGCAAATCTGCCAAAAAGCGCGGGACCCACTGAGGCAGAGGAGGAACTTTGTCACAATATATAACCTTTCAAAACAAAAACGAAGAAGCCTTTTAAGATCAGCTTGTGGTCTTTATTCAGGAAAAACACTTCTTTTTGACTGAACAAGGACTGGGCTCAAAGATTTCTCTGGTGCAATTGTACACCATCTGCATGGATAGTTGTAGATTTCTATTGCTAATACGCACGCACACACACACACACACACAATCAGTACAAGTCTATTTATATATATTTTTATAAAGGCCTCAATCCAATGTTGAAGGGTTTATTGTTTTGGCTTTTTAAAAATAGTTCACATTTGAAAACTTTCAAACAGTTGAGCAATTGATTATTTCGCTCTGAACTCAGAGGATCTATGAAGGGTAAGGAAGCGACAAATAGAATTAAGAGGGCCTAGATGAGTTGTAGCATGTGGTACCAGTTTAGAGGGGAAATGTTGCCTGCAGACTAGATCTGTTTATGGAGATTTTTGTGTAGGAAAGGTATCCCCTATATTTGGCCTCCAGGTTCAGATCTGGGACATCCAAGACCTACCATACCTAGTTCTGCGGAGAAAATGAGAAAGTGCTAATTTCATGCTGGTTCTGATTGGTTTGCTCAGCCCTTCTTAAGGAAGGAATGATCATTTTGCTACACAGGGGACGTGCATGGGCCATCACTGCCTGAGGGCATGTCTACAGTGAAATCTGAGGTGTGATCACAGCACGGGTAGACATACCTGGGGCTTTGATCAAACTAGTAAGAGTACCAAGAGCAGAGAAGCTGTGGAGGCACAGACTTCAGTGTGGGCTAGCACCCAAGTGACCCCAGGATCCTGACCGAGCTGGTACATCCTGCGCTGAAGTCTGTGCGACCGTAGCTTCACTGCTATTGGTGCTCATCCTAGCTCGAGTATGTCTACCCGTGCTACAATCACATCTCTGACTGCTGTGTAGACATGCCCTTCGGTTCTCATCCCGCCAACTTACTGCCAGATGTAGTGTTTACTATTGCGAGCGGCCCCGTTCATTTCAGTGAGATGGCTTAGAGTTGTGAGCAACCCACTCGATAGTAAGTGTTTTGAAGGATCAGCCACTTACCGACACCTACCATTTGGTTGCATTGGAGATAAAATGTGGAACAAGAAACATTAAAAATATACACTTCCTAGCTCTCCCTTCAGCGAAATCTCCTATCGCATTCCCTACGCAGGGACGGTCACATTTCAATTTAAATGTGTTAGACATAGACAATGCTATTAAACGAGCACGTAAATAGGCCAGTTTGAAGAAAACCAGGCTGTTAAATAAAATACATTTACATCTCCAATGTAAATGAAATCTCAATGCGTGATTTGTGTGGTCTATTGCTGCTGCTTCAGTGTGTAAGCAGTTGACAGATGTTTAAAAAAAGAATCTTCTTCTCGAGTGAAAAATTTGCAAAATATGGTAACTCTTTTGAAAAATGGACAACCATTTTGAATGGGTAACAAACTGCCAGCAAACTCAGCTTCTGAGAACTCCCGCCTTTCATTGCGACGATCTTGCTTACTCTAACTTTAAAAGGAACATGATTGCGCAAGAAGAATCCAGAGTAGGTATAAAGCTATTGTGATGGGTTTCCCTGTGCCCAGTGGCTGGGTCGCAGGTGGGTGTAGTTTGAGAGAGAGGACAGGGAAACGGAGATTGAAGTGAAGTGTTCTTGTAGTGGGCGGTGCGGCCAGTTGCCAGCTTTAGGTGGGGAAGTGCTACTGTGTGAGGGCTCTGGCTGTGTTAGATAACATGGCCTTGCCTCCCTCCCTCGGATACCCTTGTTACACTATTCTGATTTAACAGTATATGTCTAGCTATGGATATCAGAGGAGAATGTATCATACTCTTTCTCCTTTAATACCTAAGAGCAACAGTTCACATCAAGAAAGGGTTGCTTCTAAGATTTAACTTTGACTTTCTTATTGCAACATTTGTTTCTGTGGCCTTCATGCCAGTCACTATTTATAAAATATCTACGGCAGACAGACAAGGGCGGTGAGGAAATATCTTTTATTGGACCAACTTCAGTTGGTGGACGATACAAGCGTTTGAGCTACACAGAGCTCTTTCTCAGGTCTGATTGGTCCAATAAAAGATATCACCTCACCTACCTTGTCTGTCTCAGTCTTCTAGGACAGTTCCCAAACTTGGAAGTTGGTTGGTGTGCATGGGTAAACTAGAATCTATATTCTGCCCCCACCTCCCTATGCACATGGCCCACCCCTCACAGGTGGCTGCTGTTTGGCCCATCGCGGCTCCCACTGGCCGCGGTTCGCTGCTCCAGGCCAATGGGGGCTACAGGAAGTGGCGCAGGCCGAGGGACGTACTGGCCGCCGCTTCCAGCAGCTCCCATTGGCCTGGAGCAGTGAACCGCGGCCAGTGGAAGCCGCGATCAGCTGAACCTGCAGACGCAGCAGGTAAACAAACCGGCCTGGCCTGCCAGCGGCTTTCCCTGAACAAGCGGCGGAACAAGTTTGGGAACCACTGTTCTAGGACCAACATGGCTACAACAACACTGCAAAATACATACAGACATTTGTCATACAAAACGTTGAGGAAACGTTCTCAGGGGTTGCACAAACCTTCAATGTACAGAAGGAGCGTTTTTTGCTCCCGTTTTTAAAGGGGCGTCTCTTGCTCGCTATTTTGGGAAGCTGCCAGTCTATCAGAGATGAACATTCAAAATGAAAATGTGCTCACCATGTTTCATTGCTGTCACTGAAACGGTTTATGAGGACCTGAACAGCAGCAGCAGATAAACCAGCCATGCATAGACCAGACTGTGATTTCTTTCAACACATTACTCCAATTTTCTCCTTTCCCATTGATTTGCAGGGAACCGCCTCCTCAGCCCCTAGACAAATTGATCCTATGAGTAACATCTGTGCACACAATTAATCTCTTTCACACATTTGATGTTCCACATTACTGGTCATAGGACTCACACTATGACTCAAGTGTTAATCAACTAATACCTTAAAATTGGGCTTGTGTCTACTGTCTAAACAGTGACAGACTATCCATCACCTGAGTGAACAAATGAATTTTGCCTTTGTATCCAGGCACCCTAGTTCTCTGTGGTCTGGGGTAGCTGTCGTGCTTTGAAGACATTATACCATCAATCCAATGTACAGTCACTGAACAGCAGCCACCTGTGAGGGGTGGGGCATGTGCATGGGGAGGTGGGGGCAGAATATAGATTCTAGTTTACCCATGCACACCAACCAACTTCCAATTACTGTGACCTGCTTTTCTCTGTATTCTGGAGAGCGGATGTGGTGGAAATCGATCAGCCAGAAAGGCTGAGCCTGCTACATACATGCCCTAGGCTACAATCCAACTCAGGTCCCAGAGGTAAAATGCAAATGTTTTAACGGTGGCACACCCCATACCTGATTCTCCTGCACATTATCAGAATGCTTCACATTCTGCCATGATACAAAGGGTCCAGATTTTTCCATCATTATTAAATCCTATATCAATGCTGCCTGGCAGGCGACAAGACATCGCTTAGAAGGCAAAATGCTGGCTGCAGCCATCCCAAGGCTATATACCTTTTTTAAAAAAAAAAAAGCGTTGAAACACAGAGTGGGTAGAGCAATCTGATTGTGATGTCCGATTGTGATTGTTGCTGACTGTGATGCCCTCCTGACAGGTGCCTTTCTTCTGTTACATCAACTTCCATTTAATGAAGAAGAAAGAGGGAGAAGAGGAGAAAGCACCGCTGAAAGGTAGGGCACCGGGGTTCTGCTTTGGGCAGCACAAGGATGTGAGAATGTAACTAAAGGGATATACACTGTAAAATGTAGAGATTGCAATGGACCCAATCCAACTCCCATCAAAATCACTAGATAGACTCTCGTTGACTTCATGAGAGTGGACCAGGCCCAATGCCAACATAATTTCCAGGTATTGAAATGACCTGGCAAACAGAGCCGGCTGAAATTTTTCACATGCTGTAGGAGACTATTTGAAAGGCAGTGGGCAACTAACGCCTCTTTAGTCATAAAAATCCTACATGTGTGAACCCCCCATCTTGTATTTAGCTTGGACACTCTGGTTACCTTCTCCAGACCAGCGGAAGAGCTCTGTGAAGCTTGAAAGGTGTCCCCTCCGTTGGTCCAATCACAGCTATTACCTCATCTACCTTGTCCCTCTCATCTGTTGGGAACAACATGGCTACAGCAACACCGCAAACAGATGTAGAAAGGTATGTAGGCCCCTAACTCCCACTGGAATCCTAAACATCTTTGAGAATCTGGGGCTTGGTCTCTGTGCCCCTCCATAATAATACTTCTCTACTTCAGAGGGTTGCTGTGAGGATGAACACACTAAAGACAGAGCCACTGAGGCCCAGATTTGCAAAGATTCCAACTTTCATTGTTTTCAATGAAAGTTAAGAGCCTACATACCTTTGAGGATCTGGCCCTCAGCTGCTATGCTATTAGGAGCCATACAATTATGTTAGATCAAAATTAAATAAAAAGGCAGTCTTTTTCTACTGTCACCTTGGGGCAAATTGTTTCTAAATAGTAACCTACCTGCCATCCAAAAATGGAGGGTTTTGGAAGTATAGGGTGAAAATATTCACTGTGATTCCATAGCTGAGAACATTCAGTTCATTTCGCTTTTTTTTTTTATTACCTTTTAATTCAAAAAGTGCTTTCAGTCAATACATTCTGATTGGATTTGAGAGCTAATACCCAGAACTGTAGCGATCTGGGAGGGCCGGGAATGACTGGAAATAAAACAAAAATATGTTTTAAAATATATTTAATTGCTTTTATGTGCTCTCCACGTTTCCTGCTGAAGAGTTCTTGGTATCAGCTGATAGGAGAGGTGAACCATGAAAAAGCTAGATTTCAGTCAAAGTAATTCCATTAGGGCCTGAAATTACTTGGTGAAACATGAGTAAGGGAAATCATCTGCAGAAACACAACAGCTGGACTCCATGACATCACTTGCAGGAATCAAAGGAAATGAACTAATAAGATATGCATAAAAAGCCTTTTTTGTTTGCTTGCTTATAAAGTTAGAGTTTGCTTTCTGGATAACGAAAAAACAAAACAAAATAAAAAGGCTTGGAACATTTGGCACTGATATTTTGCTCTTTTCGGTAAATCGTTTTCATTTATTGAAGCTGACAAGGAAATAAAATGCCTGAAATTCTTTCTGTTTGTTGTGCATGAAGAAGAATTATTGTAGGAGCAATAGTACCGCATGCTTCCACCAAGTATACAGTAGCTAGGAATTCAGAAACCCAAGAGAAAAAAAATATTAGGATGCAATGCTTAACATCTATATTATTGTCATTGTCATTTGTTTGCATGGCTTGACCTTATTAGATAGCTTATCAGTAACTAGTTCCTTCATGGACATCATGTTTACTGTCAACGGATGTTAAATAAATGGTAAGTAACAGCTTTTAGAGTTCATAGAGCAAACAAACAGTACAAGCCAGGAAATTCAGTGAAAAGGTGATGCACCATCTTTAGCTCATCCTGCTGCTACACTTGTATTAAAACAACAAGCAGTCCGGTGGCACCTTAAAGACTAACAGATTTATTTGGGCATAAGCTTTCGTGGGTAAAACACCACTTCTTCAGATGCAATTGTATTGTATCACACTTGTATTGTGCCTTTAAGCCACAGCCCAGCACTGGGGATCGTATGGGGCTAGTCTGACCCAGGGAAGAATTGAAGCACTACAAATCTTCCCTGGTGCTCTGTGGGGTGGGCAGATTGGTTATGATAGAGACCAGTTTTGAGATTAAGTTATTTATTTAACCCACAACAAGAAATAATTTACAAAGTAAACTCATTACTGATGCTGGTGAAATTATTGCTGATCTATATAATTTTGCATATTTTTGCTGAGCTCATATAGATTGTTGGGAGAAATCTGAAATGAAAAAGAAAAATTCCTCCTAAGAGTTGGACTTAATAGACTACAGCTGCATCTTTAAATACTATATCTTTGTGTGATCATGTAAATTATGTATATACTTATTAACAGGACTTTTCAAATACAAAAATATGGCTTAGATGTCATATCAAATTTTTTTGCCCTCTGGGGCACCTGGCATTGGCCATAGTCAGAAGACAGGATACTGGGTTAGATGGACCGTTGATCTGACCCAGTATGGCCATTATGTTCTTATGTAGTTTCCATTCTTGTATATCATAATCATTTTGCAAAGTTAATTATCTTGGTGTTTGGAATTTTGGGGAATGTTTTATTTCAAAATGTGAAAAGTGATTAGAACATATTATGGATAATTGTCTTGCTCATTTTCTTTTAATCATTTTTTTTCTATACAGAATGATGGCCATGAAACATCTTAATGCACACAACTTTTTCTAAAACAAATATACACTCATCTCACTAAAAAAAAAAAAAAAAAACAGAAAAGAAAAAGAAAACAACCAAGCAGATTTTGGTTTGTTTGGAGTGGGTGAAAGAATCTAGTGATCTAATCACTTGACCCATGTATTCCAAGTTTCAACTTGGAAACATTTGAGTTATAAACTCCTTAAGAGCAACATTCATCATCAAAATCGTCCATACCCTTTTTTTATACTACTAGTGATTGCCACTAGAATTCCTAAGGCCCTTCCTCACAGCATCTGGAATGCATGTGAGCAATCTTATCATGAAAAATATACTGTGCGTTACAGCTGTTTTTCGAAGGATAAAAGCTGCTACAAAGGCAGTAATGTGCTGGTACTATATGTGTGTTTTATGACAAGAACCAAGGTTTTCTTTCCTCTTTGGTGTAACTATGCAGAAGATAGCTGAGTGGATCTTAGAGGCAATTTTTAACAATGAAGGACTTGGGATATCTGTTCAGCAAAGCTTTGCTATGTCACCTGGTAGTGAGCAGGAGCAAATCTAGCATATACATTTGATTCTAACGGCAGTCATTATGTAGAATCCCTTGGTTCTAGGTCTGGGTAAAACTGTTCTGGTCAATCTGAGTCCATGTAGGTGTTTAAACTGCACCCAACATCGTGGTATCTCAGTGCCTACAGCTTTTCTTTCACAGCTTCATTTGCGCAATTGGTAGCAAGCTCCTTTGGATCCCTTCCACAACTTTGTGAATGCTGTGGGTCAATGATTTAAGTGGCCATCCTAGGGGCTAACTATTCTTTCACACTTGCTACAGGCTGGATCTTCATCAAAAGTGTCTTGGTGAAAGCTCCATTTTGCTTTTATACCAAGCCTTCCTTGAGGGCTACCTTCTTCTCTGCTTTGTACAGCTCTACAGGTGAAGTGTTCAGTAAAGTCTCTGGATCGGTATTTCTTTTAGAGAGCTAATGGTCTTCTGATAGGGAGGCAGAATGATACAGTAACGAGCGTGTGGGACTCAGACTTGGGAAACCTGGGTTCTTTTCCAGGCTTTGCAGGTGACTTTGGATAAGTGTCATGCCTCTACGAGGCAGGTGGTGCTCATTAGCCATGGCAAGCAGTCTGCCTAGAAGAAGGAAAATGCTAATTAACAAACAAACCGAGAATGTCAGGCCTGGCCAGCCAGCTTGTAAAAGTTGTGCCAATCACGTGTGTAATGGATCTGTACCTCTGGCTTATGGGACAGGCCAAGCAAACAAAAGGCCTTTTGACACTAATGGACACTGTATTTTGTTTAGGAAAGACACAGGCGCCGACTTTCCAAAGTGCCGGGGGGTGCTTGACCCCCAGCTCTGCCCCAGGCCCCGCCCCTACGCTACCCCTTCCCGCAAGGCCCCACCCCTACCCCACCTATTCCCACCTAGGCGCCTCCTCCAAGGGCGCCTCGCTCCTTCCCCCTCCCTCCCAGACTTCTGCACGCTGTGAAACAGCTGATTGAGGCGGGCAGGAGGTGCTGGGAGGAGGCGCTGATTTGGGGGGCCTGCCGGCAGGCAGGAGACACTGAGGGGGGAGCTGAAAGGGGTGCTGCCAGTGGGTGCTCAGCACCCACCATTTCCCCCCATGGGTGCTCCAGCCCCAGAGCATCCACAGAGTCGGTGCCTATGGGGGAGAGGTTAACTTGTGGGAAGAAGTGGTTGCATATTTCTGGTTCCAGATTAAGGCCCTGATTCAGGAAGCACTTACACATATGATTGACTTCAAGTATATGCTCAATTCCAATTGAATTCAGTGTCCTAACTTCTTGTGGTGCCCTGCTTTGTACTTTGAAATAAATTGAAGTTGATGGGACTTTAGCAAATGTTTTAAGTCAAGCTTTCCTGAACAGAGATGGAATTAAGCATGTGTTTAAATACCTTCCTGACTCAGGGCCTTAATGACCATTTTTGCCTCTTTGTGTGACAAGGGAGATCTTCTGCCCCAGAGTTTCCTAGTTCAGTATTTAAGTAACAGTTTCCTGGTCTGGTGGTACAGCATGAGGTCACTGTCAATCCACAGGACTGAATTAGAACATAAGATTGGCCATACTGGGTCAGACCAATGGTCCATCTAACCCAGTATCCTGGTCTCTCACAGTGGCTGGTGTCAGCTGATTCAAAAGGAATGAACAGAACAGGGTAATTTCAAGTGATCCATCCCTGTTATCCAGTCCCAGATTCTGGGGTTTAGAGGTTTAGGGACACCCAGAGCATGGGGTTGCACCCCTGACCATCTTGGCTAACAGCCATTGGTGCACCCATCTGCCACACACTTATCTACTTCTGTTTTGAATGCAGTTATACTTTTGGCCTTACCAACATCCCCTGGCAATGAGTTCCACAGGTTGACTATCTGTTGTCTGAAAAAGTACTTGTTTGTTTTAAACCTGCTGCCTATTAATTTTATTGGGTGACCTCTAGTTTGTGTGTTACGTGAAGGTGTAAATTTACACTTTCTTATTCACTTTCTACAGAGCATTCATGATTTCATAGACCTCTATCATATGCCCCCTTAGTTGTCTCTTTTCTAAGATGACAAGTTTCAGTCTTTTTAATCTCTCTCATATAGAAGCTATTCCAACCCCTAATCATTTTCATTACCCTTCTCTGTATTTTTTCCAATTTAGAACATATATTTTTGATATGGGGTGACCAGAACTGCACTCAGATGTGGGTGTCCATGGATTTATATAGTGGCATTGTGACATTTTGTGTCTTATTATCCATCCCTTTCCTAATAGTTCCCAACATTCTGTTCACTTTTTTGTCTGCCATTTCACAGTGAGTGGATGTTTTCAGAGAACTATCCATAATGACTCCAAGATCTTTTTCTTGAGTGGTAACAGCTAATTTAGAACCCCATCATTTTGTACGTATAGTAGGGATTTTCCCCCCAGTGTGCGTTACTTAGAACTTAACATTAATTTCATCTGCCATTTTGTTGCCCAGTCACCCAGTTTTGTGAGATCCCTTTGTAACTCTTAGCAATCAGCTTTGGACTCAAGTATCTTGCATAATTTTGTATTATCTGCAAATGTTGCCTCCTCACTGTTTGCCCCCCTTTCCCAGATCACTTATGAATATGTTGATTATCTTGATTATCACTTCAAAAGTTTTTTTTCTCTTACTTAATTGGCCTCTCAGAGTTGGTAAGACAACTCCCACCTGTTCATGCTCTCTGTATGTGTGTATATATATCTCCTCAATGTTTCACTCTATATGCATCCGAAGAAGTGGGTTGTGGCCCACGAAAGCTTATGCTCTAATAAATTTGTTAGTCTTTAAGGTGCCACAAGTACTCCTGTTCTTTTTATGAATATGTTGAATAGCATTGGTCCCTATTTATCTCTCTCCATTGTGAACACTGACCATTTATTCCTATTCTTTATCTGTCCATGAAGAAATGATATTTGTACTAGTAAAAGAATGTTATGGATGTTCCAAAGTTAAGCACTTGAAAGTTAGGAAATACCAGTTTTACAGCTGACTGTGCAACCTTAACTCTGCCCGCCTTGGGCACTGAATAAGACGGGAGTCCCGTGGAAATAAATAATACATACATAGGGTACCTACTGATGCCCTTGTTTTTCTGTGCTTACTATGTAGTCCTTTTATGCTTTCATTAAAGGTCTCTAATATGAACCTCCCTCAGACAAAGCATGAACTTAATTACATTGTGGGCCCTCAAATCCCCACAAATAAGTTGACAAGTTTGCAATCATTATGCCCCATGTGGTTCACCCATCCCTGCTAGTCAGGGGCTTGTAGTGAGATCAGCCAAACCTCCGGGTGCTTAGAACAGGAAACCTTCCCCCAGCAGCGGTCCCATTTTTGACCGTAACTGCCAAAGAGGAGCCAAGACCATGCACAAAATGTCTCATTTACCAGACAAATTCTCACAAAACACAAGTGACACCATTCAGGGTCTCAAAAGCGGTAGGTCAGGGAGTAAGGTGTTAGGGCTCTAAAAGTTTAGCAGGAAAAGGGAACATGTCCCCTGGCCACAAACAGCATGCAGTATTCCAGAGGTAATTGCTGTACATTCCAAAGCCATGTCGTCACCGGACTGCGATGCTAACTCTTTAGCCATTATGGATGGAGAGGGCTTATGGCATCTATGAAAGAACCCCCCAAAACACATGCTTACCCTTTAAAGACAATCTCTTACCATCTACCTGCTGGAGCCAAACTAAGCTGAGGTTTCTGTCCAATGTTTGGAAGCCAGTTAAAATAGGAACTCAGTTGTTTCTCTAAATACACAGAGTATATTACCTTAGTCATAAAATTGGGGACTTTCAAATCTAATTTGTTCAGCACTAGTGCTGTTGAAGGCTGGGAAGTGTTCCAGAGGAAATCACCTCCACGCAAACAGAGATTAGCAGCTCCCCATTGCAGACATATGGAAATGATTGCCTATAATCTCCGGTAATTGTGGCTGTATTACATTCAAATCCTGTTTTCAATTTTCTTAAACTTCTAGACTGATTGTGTTATTAAATCATGCTGGCTGATGTGTTTAATAAGGACCTATTAAATGTTTATAAAATTAGGGAAATAAATATGGGCTTTTAGGCAGACTGCGTGATGGATCTGGTAACTTATTGTTAAAATAACAGCACTGTTGTTAAAAAATATACTTCAGGGCTCACTTTCAAATAAGAAATCCAACCTTCAACATGAGGTGTTTCCAAAACTACATGCACAGATGGTTAAAAATAAAAGACACCTAATTAGAGTAGGTCTAATTTTAACTGTCAGGAAAAGCTTTCCTTCTGTTTCAGACAATGGGTGATGCTGCAAAACTATCAGTTGGAGAGAGTTTGGAATGGGTTGAATTCTGCTCTTGTTAACACCAGCATGAATTCTAAGTAACTGCACTGAGGACAAAGTATTTCTTTTGAATTTACAACAGTGTACAGCAAAGGGCGGAATTTAGCCTTCCGAGTTTTCTTAAAGTCCTAACTTGTTTCCAAGGGTCTGATCCAAATCTTGTTGAAATCAATAGGAGCTTTCCCATTAACTCAAGAGGCTTTGGTCCAGCTCCTAAATGAGCAAGCAGTCACACCAAAGAACGCAAAGGCCTGTAGGAAAGTGAATTTTGGGAACTGGCTGAAGCAAAACGTTAGGGGGAGAAAATAAAACAAGGGGAAAAGGATCTCGGACACAAAAAATCAAGGCTTTATTGGAAGGTTCCCATGCACCCTTTTGTTAAAGAGACATTTGCTCTTCTCTGTAACAGTATGCCCTTGCCAAAGATAACTCTGTTACATTTCCACGACACAATTAACATCCCTGATACCTCCCGACTGCTTTACATCTATTTTTTTTTAATCTTTTAGTTGTTTTGATGAGTTAACAATATCTGTTTTCATCACTCTCAATTCCCTTCACTAATAGTTGTCACCTGGCAATGAACATATAAGCATCTAACTTTTTATAACCATGGTCCACCTGCTAAACTAATTTTGCCCTCTATCTTAAGGGCAAACATGAACCTGTTTTCTCCTGCAAATTAATATTTTATTTTGTTTTTGGGGGGAATGGGGGGATTATAAATTAATTAATTGTTAGATCTTTCAGCATAAAATGCACTGTGTCATTATCTTCACATAAACACATAATCTTTTAAAAAGTATAAGTAGACCATAACATTGCAGTTTCAGAATATTCTAAAGTAACGAGGAACTTGTATGATTCACATTAGAGAGACTGAAAGAGAGAATTAGATATAAGGCTAATATTTGGCAGAGCCTTGTAAATAGCTTGATTGTTATTTTATATTGGCTAAGATATAAAAAGCTGCGTTGCCTGCCAGCAAAAGCCTGGCAGTGTGGCCAGGTAGTTACATGGCTCTGTTGTTAGCCGGTTTCATGTAGGAATGTTCTTGCTCTCAGTAGGTTATTTTTGTGTGTCTGTTTATACTCAGCCAAAATAGGGCAAGGACCCTGCACGGCAATTATTTTTACTAAATTTTGTTGGTCTGCCCTCAGGGGCGTTCTCCCAGTTTAATTGTTTCAGGGATTGTTGCCTTCTGGGATTTTTTTATTTTCAAAATGTTCCTGGTAGAATTTGTTTCTGAACAGAGTCAAGGGGGTTTTGGTTTTTATCTCTTTTTTAAAATGCATGTAAAATTGCAGAAAACTGCATGTCCTGAAATTAATAGAGGTGTTTCTCGATGCATAGATTTTTAAATTATGTGTCTAAAGATATCTTTAGAATTGATAATATTAAAGGGGGATAAATCTTCTGTGCCCTTCCCCCACATAAAAGGTTTGGAAATAGAATTCAGTTGGGTTCCTTGAATTCAAGTTACGACAGACATGGGAGAGATCATTTGTCTCTAGTTGTACATGAAATAACTTATAATAGTTGTGGCTAGTACATGAAGTATATGTTAGACTCCCTGGATATAAATCCCAGTGTCAGCTTACAAAGATATTGTATTTATGCACCCAACGGTATTCTCCCATAAATAATAAGAGAAAAATCCAAATTTATAAGATGCTATTTCTGGATTTATTTTAATACGATGGCATATTCTCCCTGCTCCCGCATCTTTACATTGCTACACTACATTAAACAGAGCCACAAGGCTCTGGCTGAAATCAGCTAAAGAAAATAAATACCTTGTTATTGCTGCCCAAACACCTAGGCACAATAGGTCACCCAGAAAGTGGTGAGCTGTGAGTGTGTGGAGAAAGGTGTGTGAGGGGCGATCGATGCGAAGGTCCTGGGGAATCATGTCCTCTCTTTCGTTATTTTTAGATCAGTCAAATTTTTAAGACAATTTCTCCCCTTCTTTTGCCCCCTCATCCTTCCCCTCCCCCCCCCCACACACACAGAGGCAGGGAACACGTTTTCTCCTTATTCGCTTTAATTGTATAGTTCATGATGCATTAGTGGGCTGGAACAGCAGCTCAGGTAAGTCAGCATCACTCTGTTGAAGTTAAAGGTGCACTACTGATTTTTACCAGCTGAGCATCCCTCTAACAGATCGTAACTGATATATTTGTTTAAAGGAAAGAGTGGATGAGCTCACACTTTATTCATTTTCTTCCCCCTCTCTGCCCATCCATTCTGTGCAGGTAACCCAGCATCTGTAATTAATCTGATCATAGGCACCTCATTATGCTCTTTTGCCATAGAGGAAAAAAAGCTGATGCAAGATTAAAATGTAAGCAATAGAGTTAGCCCCATATGTCAAAGCATTTTCCCCCTTGAAATAACAATAGTGCCTGGACTGAAGGATAAATAAGCCTTTGAGTCTTTAAAAGCAAACTCATCAGTTATTTGAAAAGGCTGGATTTCCATCACCAGATCTAATGTCAACTAATGTGCTCATTCATTAACCAATTGTGAGGCAGAATTGTAACTAGGAGCCCAAATCTTTAGAGTTCTGCATCTCGTGTGCAAAGTGCAAGCATCTGCCTCAGTATTAGCAGTTTGCAAACAGGTTCAGCAAACCGCATAGTGAATCATATGCTGGTAGTGAGTTGGGGGGCGGGGGGGGGGGGGAAGCTCAGCTGAGCTCCCTGCAGACACCAGTCTGCATCACAAAATCACCACACGTAATGCAACATAATTTCCCCCAATTAGCAGTCTCTCTTCAGGAAAGGCCTGAGGCGGTCGCAGCAGACAGATCCCTAGAGAGAGTGGTGGGGTCTAGGTAGACTTGAGATCACTGGCAGATCAGAGTGTGTGTAAAGGAGGAAAGGGGGCAGGGAGGCAAACCTCACAATACCTTTCCCTATTCTTATTCCCAGCTCAGGGCACCTCTGTTCAAACATCAGTAACACACTTTTCATGCAGGGAAAACAAAAATCAAAGAATTAAAGCAATTAAAAAACTCTGCTTATTTGACACCAAAAGTAAAAACCTAAAGAGCAGACAAGAAAAGAAAAGAAAAACCACTTTGACACCTTTCTATCCTGCTTTCTGTCATTAACTCTGGAGCACAGAATAAGGTCGTTGGGGGTATTCTTTAGCTTTTCCACAGAAAAGTGGTGACAGGCATTTTTACTGAAGAAAGCAGGGTTGCTACAGAGGAATGTGCACAGGTTTAGATTCTGGAATCTAATCCCTATCAACTCACCATTCGGCCTTGGGTGTGTCACTTCGCCTTTCTATCTCAGTTTCCCTTATATAAGTCAGGGATAATAAAAGTTACCCATCTAACTGCCAGGCATGCTGTTAGGAGTAATTAATTAATATCCACATGGTGCTCTGAACATAAACACGCTATACAAATGTTAAGTATTATTAAGAGTTTCTGGTCTTTATAGCCTATTACTGAAAATGCATAAAAACTTCCAAATCAACTAGGCCTGATCCAAATCCCATTGCTATGTGATCTCTACTAGTTGCAGAGAGTTGAAAAAGTCCCAGGAGTCGGTGTACAACCTCTAGTATTGATTAGAACCCTGCTTCTTCTGGTCACTGGACCAGATCCTCAGCAAGGTCACTGAAGCTATGGTGATTTACTCTGACGTCAATGGGAGTCTTGATGCAGATTTCAGTGAGCTTTGGATCGGGCCCTTAATGTTTAGCTTTGATTGGAATAAAATTCTCCTGACCTAGTGTTTCTGGGCTAGATGCTGTCTGACTTGTGCATTCTTTGCTCAGTTTCACACCATGTCTATGTTGCACAGTGCGCATGGGACAACTTTACATGACGGGCTACCTTTGCTGAGTGAAATGGGATTTTTTTTTCTGAATCCATTTCCTTCCCTAAAGTTCACAACAATCAACTATTGGGCCAAATTCCCTGAGAGTGCAACTCCACTGACGTCAGAGGAGTTATACCAGTAGAGAAGCAGGCCCCGTTTTTCAGGAAAAGGAATATGTGGGTTGGCAAGGAGAGGGAATCGATACATGACATGGCAACATAAACCCTCCTATCATTCCTTTGCAACTGCAGAGGGCCTCAGCAAGGACGTACTGAGCTTTGCAATGAAGTTAGCCTTTTTTCCACTGTTTCCAGACCACCCCCCATGACGAAGCAATTCTGCCAACTACTCTCAGGTAAAAAGCTGAAGGTTTAGGTAGACTCCTGAAAATTGGAATCTTTCGAAAGCTAAACATGTACAAAGCGGGATTCTTTTCGGATCTACAGTATGTGCACCTAATTACCAAGCTGCAGAGAAAAATCTAGTCAGCAATTGCATGCATGCGTGTGTGAGTGAGAGAGAGGGGGAAGGGGGGACAGGGAGATAGGGCGGTGTTGTCTGGCGTATGTGGTTTAAAAATTGCTCAAGCTGTTAGGGGACGGTATGTAGTGCTTCATTACATTGGCACAAGCCATTGTACAGTGCAATTGACAGCGAAGGGCTCTAAAAGAAATGAAAAGAGTGGGAAACTGGAAGGTGGCGAAGATTCAAGTTTTCTGTTACAGCAATGTCAGGCAGGAGAGGAGAGAAGGCATGACCTAATAGGAGGGAGTGGGGGAGAGAAAGGAGGCTAATAGGGAAATGTAAAATTTCAAATGCAATGTTTTATTACCGTTTTGAAACTGCTGCTTATGATTTAACGACAGGACTGGCACGGAACAGCTCAGCAGCACAGGTCCACAGTGCCAGCGGGATTTATGATTTTGTTTTAAATGCTGCAGAGGGAAAGCCGAACTCTTGTTTGGGCCTAGCGGGCCCCAAGCCCGGTAACTGCGTTATGTAATAAAATGGTAGCCACTGAGAAAGCAGCCTCAGCTTACAGCTCCAGGGGAGAGAGCCAAGACTGTTGAGTAAGTTTATGGAGTCTTTTCTAGTGGCTTTCCCTCAGAGGAAAAAAAGATGGAAACTTCAGCATGTGAGCAGGAGCCTCTGGTCTGGCCTCCTCCAGGACAGTACTGCCAATGGAGATGTTCCTTTTCTATGGCTGAGAACAGGGAGTCACCTGTAAGCTGGGACAAGTCCCACTCTAAATTGGGAAGTTTTGAGCCCAGACCGGGGACAGCTGGGCTTTTCATGAGCCCGCTCTGTACAATAATAAGCAGCATGTGTGGCCCAGGGAGAGTTTACCGAATCAGAGACTGGGGGTGAAATTCTCCCCTGTGCTGACAGCCAGCATGAAGCGTAGGCATCGCTCTGACTTCAGTGGGGACTAGGCCCTGTGATTGGTGAGGAGAAACACTGGGGAGGAAGTGAAGAGGAGCTGGTTTTGAAGGCTCCAGCATGTGATCTCTGCTAGTTGGAGAAGAGTTGAAAAAGTCCCAGGGGTCAACCTAGAACTTGTAGTCACTGGACCAGATCCTCAGTGATGTAAATCGGCAAAGTCAATGAAGCTATGGTAATTTACATCAACTGAGAAGCTGGTCCACTGTCTTCCCACTTGCTTGTTGCCTACAGTTTATTTTCATCTTCTCATGAGGAAACATGGAGAGGGGAAATCTTGCATTGAACGGTTTTGTCACTTCTGATTTGTTTGTGGAGCTGCCAGCGCCATCGCCATTGGCACTGAATACCTCCTAGTCACAGCCCATGCTCTTCTGCCAACAAATCCAACAGCCTTAGGTCAATAGTCTGTACCCTGCTTAAAAAAAAATTTACCAAGAAGTCTGAGCAGCCACATTCTGCAGCATGAAGAACAAACAAAGGGGAGAGTCATAAATAAAAGATCCTTAAACCAGAATAAGCAGATAGATATTTCAATAAACCACTTGAGATGAGGAGTTGAAGCATCCAGGAGAATTAAGAACAAACATTGCACAAAAGTCGAGAAACAGTGACAAAGACAGAGCCAGCCTGGCGGATAATGAGATGCAGCATTATTCATCTCCTGCTGCATATCACCATGTGCATTAACAAATACATTTATATTTCCATGGGATGACTGTTTCCCACCAGGTTCACAACTAGTGTGAGGGTTAAGGTAGTAAAACAACACCCATCCCGCTCCTTTCTCCACCACTACAGAGAAGACAGAATCCTTAGCTGAGGTTAAATTCACGGGGTGACCCCACCCTCTTGTGTGTAATGCCCCAGAGAGAATCACAGTGAAACATGCCATGAGGCCAGCTCCAACGGAGAACATTGAACGGCTTCCCTCTTCTCTTGCAGCTAGTCAGTGCAACACGCAGAACAGGAACAGGAAGTTCTTAACTCTGCACTGTCTCTCCCTTTGATCTGTTTATAACTAAAAAGAAGAAGAGTGCCATGCCTTCATGACCACTGTTCCTAGGAGGAATTGGCAAGCTTTCGACTCAGTGGGGAAGTAGATGAATGCCTTGAGCTGACATATTAGTCAAGGGATGATAAAGAATAATGAAAACAGATTCTTGGCATCTGGGAGGCTTGACGAGATAGCTGAGTGAGGGTTTCATATACTCCATTTCAGGAGAGGGATCTCTGCATTGTATACAAACAAGAGTGAGATAAGAGCCCTGTGGACCATCAGTGACTTATTGCCATGAAGGGTCCTACCGGCTTGTCATAGGCTTGACCACTAGGATGGCATTTGCGGGGCGCACTGGCTCTTCGATGGTGTAGGGATTTTTCCTGCAGCCAGCTGTACTATTGTAGTGGACCTGTTTATACCCAGAGTTTCTTTTGGAAAAGCAAAGGTGGCCCTTGCATAATGGCCCCTTGGAGACTGTTACAAGACAAAGCAAATTGGAACAGCGCCCTGGCTGCTACAGCTTGTGCTGTGTGTGTCCATGAGAGAACTCCCCCTCACGGTCTCCTGGATTATGGGGGCTGAAAGGTGGTATAATGCTACATTTGTCCCCTCCCTTCCCCATCCCAGTACATTGATGGGGGCTCTGGCACACTTGAAGGGTGAGAGCAATGTGTTAAGGTTAGGGTATTATTGCTATTTATTTGTATTGCAGCAGAGCGCGACCTGCTCCCAACTCAACCCCCCTCATGTTAGGTGCTAAACGCTCCCCCCAGCAAGAGGCAGAGGTGATGTTTTCCCATAGTAACCAAGCTACATATGTTCTGAAAGCTGAATTTATGCCGGTGGTTTGTTGTTTCCACCCAGAAGATACCGTCTGATTTGTATATCGCTCTGCATAAATTCCTCGTTAACCTTTACAACCATCTGGAGTGAGAATCATTCCCCATATCACAGCAGACCACAGCAGCGGCAACGCGCTTAACCTAAACCACTGAGCGTTATGAGGCGGAGGAGGAGTTGGTACCAAGACACAACGAAGGAGCTATGGAGAGGGCTAATCGGAGCACAGCGACGGAACCTGTGCTTGAGTCCACTGTCCAAGCCAGAGGGCTCTGGGGCAATTCCAGGGTTCACCACAGGGCCTGCAGGCTGCAATGGCCAGACATGAGCCTAGAGCAAGTGAGAAGCATCTATTGCCATCCCTCAGAGAAACACAGCGTGGGGCATTCCCAGAGGAGAAAAGGGGCATGGGGTTGTTATTGCTTGTATTACGTAGTGGCCCAAAACCATAGCCTTCTGTCGCTACTCATGTCAGTGCAGGCAGCCGCTTAATACAAAGCTGCTGAGTCTCTGAAGGCAGCCACACACTTAATGCTTCAATTTCCACATTTTATTTTATATGTAATTTAAAGCCCATGGTGCCTTAATTGTAAAATAAGCCTTATTAAAATAATAGCTTGAAAAGCAGTGGGGTACCCTGAGCGGCAGAATGAAGGTTGCTAGCTTAACTGCTGTTTACAAGGATTTAAAAGGAGATGCAGCCAAAATAAAGCTGTGGAGAGGTTTCCAATGTGAGTGATAGACCAAAGACCCCTGGATAATTAAGCCCCTTTTCTTTCTCTCTTTTTTGTGCTGTCTCTCGCTCTATTTAGATACCCAAAGCATACCCTTTGCTGCTTTGATGATTGATGATGCAGCAAGGATACTTCAGTACTAGTAAGCAACGTGAGGCTTTGATTAATGATGGTGGGGGCACTCCCAGAAGACCAAAGAGAATAATATTATCAGAAAACAGCTAAAGCTGCTGGGAGGGATACAGGGTCCTGTGTTTTCAGAGGAAACTTTCCCTGCTAAGATCACCTTCCCACCTATTGGCTCCACCTGACTCCTGAAAATACCGTGCTAAATTCTCCGACACCCCAGTACTGTGCTTTGGGCAGGGATGTGGACGGGAGAGTTAAGGTGGTTTTAAGTCATATTTGCACCCCACATATCCTGGGGCCTGGCAAGGGACAGCCCTGCCCCTAGGGGTCAGTTAGAGCAGCCTCAGGGTTGCTCTGATTTATACTCTGCTTCCTATGGCCCCTAGGAAACAGACAACTGCTGTAGTGAATTCTGGCCATGACCCCGACCCAACCCATAGCTTGCCCCTGATTGCCCCACATATTGGGGGCTGGGAGCAGGGCCCGTGTAAGGCCTTTATGCAAGGTTCACATCAGCAGCACTGGGGATAGACTCAGGAAGCTGATCCCCTCCCCCTTTATGCTGCCAGAGTGGCACAACGGGGCAGTCGTATAACTGACAATTGGGCCAAGTGAGTCTTTGCACAAGGCAGGGGCACCTCAGCAGAAACAGCTTAAAAAGTCTATTTTGGGGCTACTTCCACTGCTTTCCAGAACGTACACTTGGGCGAAATGCAAAGGAGAATAACAGAGATGTCGTAGGTGTTAATAGGTCTTTGGTTAATAGGACCAATGCTCCAATTTGTCATGGTCATTTTGAAGTCCAATCCTGTTCTCTATCATATTTGCAAGCCCTCCCAGCTTGATATCATCCACAATTTTTTAAGCATATTCACCACTCCATTATTCACATCATTAATGAAAATATTGACTAGTACCAAACCCAGGACAGACCTCGGAGGGACTTCACTAGATAAACTCTCCCAGTTTGACAGCAAACTATTCTTTGAATGCAATCTTTCAACGAGCAGAACCACCACATTACAGTAATTTCATCTAGACCACATGTCCCTAGTTTGCTTATGAGAATGGCATATGGGACTGTGTCAAAACCCTTAATAAATTAAGATATATCAGGTCTACTGCTTCCTCCTTCTCCACAATGCCAGTGACCATATCAAAGAAGGAAATTAGGTGGGTTTGGCATGATTTGTTCTGGACAAATCCATGTATACTATTCCTTCTAGCCCCATGACGAGATTGGCTAGAATCTGCCTGGTGCTATGGGCTCCTTTATAGCCCTTAGAATCAAAGCTGAGCTGGGTGATACACTACACAAGTGCTGCTGGCTAGAGCCATTGTGCCTGTAGAGACCAGGAGAAGACAGATTGCCTTCAAAGACACTGGCAGGAGCATGCTCTCCTGCAGCCCGTGCTCCTTCGTGTGCAGCAAGCCGGTAAGCAGAGACATTAGGACAGAGGCCAGGCCCCACCCTGTCACGAACAGCCCCCTTTGGGGTGCTGAGCACTCCTAGATGCTCTAACAGAACATAGGCAGCTATATTACAGCTACCTCCTATGTGGGAGTGCGAGGGGTTGGGTAGGAGCTCCCTGTGGCTAGAGTCTAGCTAAAGCTAGAGAGAGATGTTATAGTGGAGACACACACGCACACCACAACTGTGATGGTGACAGCCATATGAGAAACTAATACCCTGTGATATAATTGTATTTAACATGCACTTCTTCCCACTCCACCTGTGTTCTGCCCACAAATCCCGCTCTCCCAGGGCCATTTCCAACATTGCAAGCCCATCCGCTGATTCAAACAGCTACCATTTAAAAAATAAAAATGAAACAACAACAAAAAACAGAATTTTCATTTTTTCCATTCTCAAAAAAAAAAAAAAAAAAGGCCCTCCTCAAAATTACACTGGCCTGATGCCCATAATGGGATTTAATTTCACTCCTGAACCACTAACAGATTTATTCTCATGAAAGTGCAGGGCTAGAAATTTTATCAAACTTTATATTATTAGAAAAGGAAGAATGCCAGTTAGGTTCCAAGCAAACAGGCTTTAAAGATCTGATAATTGTATTGTATAAAGAAGCTATTTCATGTTATTTTTCAGATATGTTTTAAATTTATTACTTTCTTCCCCTTCTGAGCCCTGACTTGTGAAGTGACCAAGGTACCTGCCTTTACAGGAAGGATACTTAAAACAAAAAAGCATTTAGAAAACCCCTCTAAAACCCATTGCAAAGCAATTTTTATGTAACATGAGATAAATGCACAAAACATGTTCACCTGGATGACAGCATAAAATTCTTTTATTTGCACTCATTTTGAATATCCCATTCATGGCTTCACCAGTCCTAAGTAAAATGCCCAAAGTCCTAAGATAGAAATTTATTTCATGTTTTACCTCCCCCCCACCCATGGTTCCCAGTAAAGTTCAGAGCCTATAAAAAAATAGTATAAAAACTTTGACCAAAAAAAAAAGCCTTATAGAAAACGGAACTTTTTACAAAAATTGTTCACCTCATAAATTTCCCATTTTTGTAAGAGTTTGAATGACATTATCAATATTTTAAAATCAAAGTTATATTCTAAATGATTGAATATTGAACATGACTGACAAAAATATTGATAAAAATGTCACAAACTTTTGCGTAAAACGGAAAGTGGCCCAGTTTTGAACCCTAAAAAAAGGAAATACACAGCTTTAGAATTTTCCCAGAAAATTGTTATTCCCTGCTCCCTTCATTTTTTGGGCCCACTCTCGTAAAGGTTTAGTACAGAATAATAGAGAACCACTGTAATGTAGCTGAGAGGGATACAAAAATCTCTGGTTATCCTCTTGCAATATCTGTGCAATAACAGCCAGTAACAGTGGATGTTACAGCTTCATATGGTTCTAATCAAATTGTTAGTATTTTACATGTCGGCATATTAAGCTGATGATGGTCACTGGGACTTCCCACCCTCTCCTTCCCTGTAAAATCTTGAGTAATATTGAATGATTGTTGGAGCCCTGGAATTCTGGGCTTCAGCAACATTTCCCTTCATTTTTCACGTGGCAAAGTGAAGGAAATATCTGGTAACATTTCAATTCCACATCATTCAGTGTGGCCTAAATAGGTGTGGTGCAACTGAGGCCTACACAGGAAAAGCTGATTTAAAGTCCTGGCAGAAATATTAGCTGATTCCCAAAAGATGTGGATATAAATTTCTTCTAGGCACATCTGTCCCGTCTGCTTTTAATTTTGAACCACCAGCTTTAATTGAGAAGTTGTACTGTAAGCTCTTCTTTTTTGTGAACAAGAATGACATAATTTGCTCAGCAAAGACCTAGAGCCAAGCTTTTGCTCTTAAGTAATCAAGGAGTAGTAACCAACAGACAAATGCTCCATCTAACTCTTTCCAGGGCAAAGTCTTCTAATACAGTGGTTCTCGATCTGTTTCATAGGATGGGTCCCTTAATAGAGAGATAATCCAGTGCAGACCTCCCCTCTTATTCACAATTATACCGATCACCTCCTCTCACATTCTTGATCAGCTACCCTGTGGCAACACTGGCAGCTGATCACATGGAAAAGTAGTATTAGGAAAATATTTAAAGTATTTACAGCTGCCTTTTAATGAAATTTACCCATTGGAAACAGGGATAGCAAGCATCATGAGACCAGCCAGCTTTGAGCAACTCAGCAAGTGCTCTATAGACCACCTCCAACCCTTTCTCTCCATCCCTCATGTCTTGTCTTTTAAAGGGTAAGTTCTTTGGGGCAGGTAGGGACTGGCTCTTATGACGTTTACAGGCAGTACTTAGCACAAAGAGACCTCGATCTTAGTTGGTAGGGCACTCGAGGTGCTACTTGTTATCGTGTTCTTCTGTACCAAAAGTGGGATGGTCACAGAGCTTGCTTATACGCACCAGATGTGATCATCATATGATCCTTTAATGCTCTGTTGATTGTTCCTTCTGAGGAACAAACTGTAGAGGTCAATGGTTTCTGTTGAGCTTTCCACTGTTGGTCTCTATCACATATGATCTGCGCACTGAAATCTTTTTTTTTTTTTTATGACTGCTGGAGTTGTCAATATTTTTTCCTTCCATCTTGTTGGATACAAACATGGTCACCAGGCTCTAGACCCAGCAGTTTTCTAACTGAGTGTCCTCTGTTGTAAAAGTGTTCATAGGCTCTTTTTGTCTTTGTATCTAATTTGGCTACTCTCTTCATGTCTGGCCACTTTGGAGATAGAACTACTGTTCCAACTTTGGAAAAGAATCTGAGTTGTCTTCCCATCAGGAGTTGTGCTGGACTATATACAGTAGCTGCTATTGGGGTTGATCTAACTCAGAAGAGCAAGGAATGGGTCTTCCCACTGAAGGATTTTCTTGGCTGTCTGTACAGCTCTCTCCGCCTCTCCATTCACTTGTGGGTAATGTGGGCTGCTAGTAATATGACCAAAACCATATTTCATTCAGAATGACTTAAATTCTGCTGCAGTAAGTTGTGGTCCGTTGTCAGTCACTAGTTGTTCTGGAATATGGAAGTGAGCAAAAGTGCACTTCAGTGTCTTGATAACACTATGACATGTTATGTCTTTCAAGTACACTATTTCTATATACCTGGAAAAATAGTTCACGACAACCAGGTAATGATGTCCTCTGAATTTGCATAAATCTGCAGCTAGTCTCTTCCTAAGTCTGTCTGGTACGGGTGTTTGCGTATTGTATGGTTCAGCATGGTCTCTTAAGTTGATTTGTATTGGATCTCCTTTCAGAGGTCCAATATCAGATCCTCCATTGAGTTCTTCCACCTTTCTCACTAGGCCCATCCTGGAGGTCATGCTGCTGCTGAGAAGGTAGTCGGTCTTTGATCCTTTGATCTCATGCTCTATGAATGTGTAGCTTTTGTGTTTGTAAGTTGTGGAAACTTTTTAAAGACACCATAATAGAGGCTCAACTTAAATGTATCCCCCAAATTAAAAAACATAGTAAGAGAACCAAAAAAGAGTCACTGTGGCTAAACAATAAAGTAAGAGAAGCAGTGAGAGGCAAAAAGGCATCCTTTAAAAAGTGGAAGTTAAACCCTAGTGAGGAAAATAGAAAGAAGCATCAACTCTGGCAAATGAAGTGTAAAAACACAATTAGGAAGGCCAAAAAAGAACAGTTAGCCAAAGATTGAAAAAGATTGAAAAAGTAATAGCTTGCTTTTTTTTTAAGTACATCAGAATCAGGAAGCCTGCTAAACAACCAGTGGGGCCACTAGACCATCAAGGTGCTAAAGGAGCAGTCAAGGACGATAAGGCCATTGCAGAGAAACTAAATGAATTCTTGGCATCGGTCTTCACGGCTGAGGCTGTGAGGGAGATTCCCAAACCTGAGCCATTCTTTTTAGGTGACAGATCTGAGGAACTGTCCCAGATTGAGGTGTCATTAGAGGAGGTTTGGGAACAAATTGATAAATTAAACAGCAATAAGTCACCAGGACCAGATGGTATTCACCCATTCTGAAGGAACTCAGATGTGAAATTGCAGAACTACTAACTGTAGTCAGTAACCTATCATTTAAATCAGCTTCTGTACCAGATGACTGGAGGATAGCTAATGTGATGCCAATTTTTAAAACAGGCTCCAGAGGTGATCCCGGCAATTACAGGCCTCTAAACCTGATTTCATTACTGGGCAAATTGGTTGAAACTATAATAAAGAACAATATTGTCAGACATATAGATGAACATAATTTGTTGAGCAAGAGTCAACATGGTTTTAGTAAAGGAAAATCATGCCTTGCCAATCTACTAGAATTCTTTGAGGGGGTCAACAAGCATGTGGACCAAGGGGATCCAGTGGATATAGTGTACTTAGATTTTTAGAAAGCCTTTGACAGGGTCCCTCACCAAAGTCTCTTAAGCAAAGTAAGCTGTCACGGGATAAGAGGGAAGGTGCTCTCATGGTAACTGGTTAAAAGATAGGAAACAAAGGGTAGGTATAAGTGGTCAGTTTTCAGAATGGAGAGAGGTAAATAGTGGTGTCCACCAGGGGTCTGTTCTGGGACCAGTCCTATTCAATCTATTCATAAATGATCTGGAAAAAGGGGTAAACAGTGAGGTGGCAAAATTTAAAGATGATACAAACTACTCAAGATAGGTAAGACCCAAGCAGACTGCGAAGAGCTACAAAAGGATCTCTCAAAACTGGGTGACTGGGCATCAAAATGGCAGATGAAATTTAGTGTTGATAAACGCAAAATAATGCACATTGGAAAGCATAATCCCAACTATACATATTAAATGATGGGGTCTAAATTAGCTGTTACCACTCAAGAAAGAGATCTTGGAGTCATTGTGGATAGTTCTCTGAAAACATCCACTCAATGTGCAGTGGCAATCAAAAAGGTGAACAGAACGCTGGGAATAATTAAGAAAGGAATAGATAATAGGACAGAAAAATATCATGTTGCCTCTATATAAATCCATGGTATGCCCGCATCTTGAATACTGTGTGCAGATGTGGTCGCCCCATCTCAAAAAAGATATATTGGTATTGGAAAAAGTTCAGAAAAGGGCAACAAAAATTATTAGGGGTATGGAATGGCTTCTGTATGAGGAGAAATTAATAAAACTGGGATTTTTCAGCTTGGAAAAGAGACGGCTAAGGGGAGATATGATTGAGGTCTATAAAATCATGACTGGTGTAGAGAAAGTAGATAAGGAAGTGTTGTTTACTACTTCTCATAACACAAGAACTAGGGGTCACCAAATGAAATTAATAGGCAGCAGGTTTAAAACAAATAAAAGGAAGTATTTCTTCACACAACGCATAGTCAACTTGTGGAACTCCTTTCCAGAAGATGTTGTGAAGGCCAAGACCATAACATGGTTCAAAAAATACTAGATAAATTCGTGGAGGATAGGTCCATCAATGGCTATTAGCCAGGATGGGCAGGGATGGTGTCCCTAGCCTCTGTTTGCCAGAAGCTGGGAATGGGCGACAGGGGGTGGATCACTTGATGATTCCCTGTTCTGTTCATTCCCTCTGGGGCACTTGGCATTGGCCACTGTCAGAGGACAGGATACTGGGCTGGATGGACCTTTGGTCTGACCCAGTACGGCCGTTCTTATGTTTCTGTGTTTCTGGCCTATGTAGTTGAGAATATCTCCAAGGCTAGTCAGAGCTGTGCCAGGTGACTTCAGCTCTGGGTGGGGTTGAAGGCGATTGTGAGTCTCTGAGATGACTGTAACATCAGCACCTGAGTCAATTTTAAAGTCAGTAATCTTTTCATGAATATTAAGTTTCATTTTCCAGGAAGGCTTTACGTCATCACAAATGATAGACCCCAGAAACAATGGCTCTTGATTGCCTGTAATACGAGGCAGCTCCCTGGCGGCTTTGGTGCAGCAAACAGCTGCACAGTGTCCATAGTTCATGCATTTATTACACTGTGTGCCTCTAGCTGGGCATGCATCATCTAATAGGATTTTTTTCTATACTCTGTGCACGTAGGCTGGAATTTGTCCCTCTTAGCCTGGGAGCTCTCTCTCCTTGCCTCTGGGGTTTTATGGTAATGACTTTTAACATTCAGGTATCCATTTACAGTATCTAAGGGCTTGGCTACACTTGCGAGTTACAGCACAATAAAGGAGCCCCAGGCGCCCTAGCTCACTCCCCGGCCACACTGGCAAGGCACGTAGAGCGCTCTGACTCTGCACCTACAGCGCTGCTGGTACTCCACCTCGGCGAGGGGAATAACATTTGCTGCGCCCCCGCTGGAGCGCCGCGGTGCCAGTGTGAACGAGGTGTTGCATTACTGCGCTCTGATCGGCCTCCGGAAACGTCCTATAATCCCCTTAAGTCAAGTGGCCACTCTTGTTATTGTTTTGAACTCGCTGTAGGAATGCTGTAAGAATGCGGCTATCCCCTTTCAAAGCTCCGTTTCTGACAGCTGGTTGCTTATCTGCTCTGGGACAAAGGAATGCTGCTTGCTTTGAGTGAGTGAGAGAGAGGTGGGGGAGAGGGGGAGGGAGGTCTCTTGCTGTCTGAACTTACAAGACAGCATGCTGACACGCTCTCAGCCCCCCTAAAACCCACTCTCTCCTTCCACATACACATGGCACACTCCCTGTCACACACACCCCCATTTGAAAAGTATGTTGCAGCCACTTGCATGCTGGGATAGCTACCACAATGCACTGCTCTCTGTGACGTTGCAAGAGCTGCTAATGTAGGGTTACCATACGTCCGGATTTTGCCGGACATGTCCAGCTTTTTGGGACTCAAATCCCCGTCCGGGGGGAAATCCCCAAAAGCCGGACATGTCCGGCAAAATCCAGCGCCGCTGGTGCTGGGCGGCCGGGGGC